>NC_044508.1:18009297-18081797 GCF_902362185.1 Chanos chanos | reverse complement strand
GTGATGATAAACTGTAAGTAAAAAGAAAACTAAAGAAGGAAAGAGAAAAAAAAAAAAAAAACAACAACTTTGCCTTGCATTGCCACATTTCACAGTTTATACTGTCTGGATAACTTTATTCCAACAGAGCATTCCACATTTTAAGTAATGCAGTTTGCAACATGTCATTGGTTAATTTGAGTGTTTTGATTAGAGGACCTGCGGCAGTAGCTTTGTAATTACTGGATTACTGTGAAATTGAATCTTTGTAAACAAACAGGTCTCTGCCGAGATATCTGCCTAACTGCAGCCAAACACATTGTCAAATGCAAATTTAAACTGTGGATTCAATAACTCATACATAAATAAATATATTTGATGGCTGCATAAGGCAAAGAGACCTAAGAGCATCAAAATGTTTACAATGAGTGATTATCAAATCCTTCTTCAGAACCTTCACTAAAGGTTGGTGGATAGCATATTTCCCATCCTGTAATAGAGGCAATCCAAAGTGGGAACTCTAAATCTGGTCTAAAATTAAAATACCTTCAGACATAAAAATTCATCTTTAATTTCCTGCTGAGGAACTGCGGGTGGTGCCTTCGGGCAGACAGAACTCCTCCAGCCCCAGGATCATCTCATCTCCCTGGCGACGTCTTCTCTGACCCCTCCCACCCACATAAATAACCTAACTGTCACAACTGACAGATTCTCCACACGTCTAAGACACATAGTGACATCCAACCGAGCTTGTCAATTATTCATGTCCAAATGCCCTGCGTTTGAGGTGTCTGGCCATCTCTAACCACCTACACTGCACTGAGTCCAGACCTCATACCATACCGATGTTGATTTCCCTGCCTGCTTGATGAAATACATTCTGCATTCAGACTCATGCCATTTTACACATGGTCTAGAGGGAGAAATGCTTTAGAAAGCTACAAAACAGATCAGAAAAACTAGATTAAGTATGATATTTAATTCTGCCACGAACCGCCATCACCCACCGATATGAAACAACAGCTTAGAAGACCTAGAGATCTGTTGCGACTGTGTGCCAGAAAGGTCAACGGAGTTTTGTTTTGATGAGTAGTGATGACCGCAGACTGAAGCCAATAAATATTAAAATCAGATTTATTGTAGAGGTAATGAATGACCACTCAAGTAAAGTAAGAGTGCTTGAAAAGCAGTTGCATTTATCAGCTCCCTCATGGTCAGGACACTGAGATAAATCTGACAGGTCCAGCACAAGGACACGACTCCATTTCATTTCACCATAGTGCATCCTCACGGTATCTTAGTATAAGTTTAAATTCTGACCAAAAGCCTCCAAGTTAGAAATGCTGCCAGTGTCTAATACACAGACGATTCATCATTTATGGTCTGTGCTGGAGCAATTAACTAATAACATAGTGAGACACATTGCTCTGTTTCTCTCAGGATTAGACAAATTCTTATCAGAATTGGTTAAATGTCTTTTGGCTGTCTTTGTAACTAATAGATACAGTTTTTAAGCTTTCTTCATCTTGTTACAGAGCAAGAAAGCACGCAATTGATTTTCATGTACAAAATAACTTAAACATATAACATACTATGATCCAGCAGTAAAGAATGTAAATGATGGGCTTGTACAAGCCATCAGACAAAGACATACAATAACAATAAATGTAAACCTACAGGTAATATAGATGCATGATAAGCACACATGTATGCCTAATTCTGTATGCATTTTCAAACTTAGTAATCTGTTAAAACTTCAGACCACCTGCATCCTCTGAACAAGATTACTATTTACCTTTTTTTTTTTTTTTTAATTAAATGTTTGGCCAGTTAGCTGGTTGACGTAGACATTGCCAAGAACTTTTTTTTTTTTTTTTTAAAAAGCTGAAACCTTCAAGGTGTAGCAGTGTAGAAATACTTGTTGTAAAATGTTCCATTCAGCACAAACTAAAGACATTTTGTACAAGGTAACAGCTGATTGCACAACCTACCTTTTTTCATTAGAAAAATAAAATAGTTGGCTTTGATGTTGAAAAGTTGCCAGAACGTTCTATGCGTAAGTGTACCCTTGATGAAGGAATTTGTGCTGTTTGGGCTGTTAGATTCTACTCTATAAAATCTTTTTCAATCTGTTCGGTTTATGAAGTTTACGTACACGGTCTACAAATTCCCAGGGTATTTAAAATTACCTCTTTTTTTTTTTTTTTTTTTGTCCTCAGAAACATTCACAACAGACTGTTGTAGTCAACGCAATCATTATTCTAAGGAAAGTGCTGACATTGAAGAAAGCAAAGTATTTTCAGCAAATATCGTGTCTATTCTGGCACACGGTAAATCATCCCGTTAAAAGCTATTATTCTGGAATATTTCCATCAAAAGCCTGCTCCGGCCCATTACTTCGCGGCCTCTTTCAGACAAAGTACATCCAGTGGAGGAGAAGGGTTCCCAGCCTCATAAAAGTACCATAGGCTTACTTTATAGCGATAAAGTCATCCAGGTAGTCACCAGCCATCAATCATAACTATATTTTCGAACAATGCCTTTAACATTTGTGTTAGCTTTCCCCAGATTTATGTATAAGGCCATGCCAAAATATGTCATATGTGTTGAGCGTGTTGCAACAAAACAGCTCATTTCATTTGCTTTCAGAGCAGTTTAGCAGGGAAAGAATATTCAGTTTAATTTCACAGAATGACTGTTTTCGATGTTTATGTTCTTCATTTCTCTGCATCTTTAATAATCGTTGCATGCTGACTTAGATTCTCCAACAAGCCATACAACGAAATTAGAAGTGTATGATTTTCTTTGTTCCTCAGCAAGGAAGGCTTCTGGAGTTGCAAATCCCCCCCCCCCTCTCTCTCTCTCTCTGTGGGTTAAAGTGATTTGTGTCAGAAAGTTTGATTGGCCGGAGTTCACTTGATGATGCCTTGGCCTGTGGAGTAAGGCACTGTTGGAGGAGACAGGAGATGCAGAGGTCATCCATGGGACTCACCCTATCTGACAGTGGCAGACCCTGAAGGTTGAGACTATTCTCGTGCTGCTGGCTTTTAACAAGGGGAAGCGAGCGTCTTCAGATCAACACTTTACTGCCTCTGTGTCATTTCATCAGTCAGACCCGGCAGATCACAACACAATAAACGTGTCAACTTTCGAAAAATTACGACAACCAAACTCATTTCCCCCTCACTCACACTCACACGGAGAGAGAGAGAGAGAGAGAGAGAGAGAGAGCCGGTGACATTGGGTCTTTCATAAGACCAGAAGAGGTCAGAGTGACTGCATTTCTCCGTGTTGAAATTAAGGTTACGCCGTGCCCTTTGATTTACAGGCCACGCTGGTCTGAAGAGCAAGGTCTCATTTGAGACCGTTGATTAAGTTGGATTGTGAAGGATTGATTACGCTAAATTATGATTACATTTACCGTGCAACAAATCATATTTCGCACACCCCGGAGGGATACTGTCGCTTTAAGTGGGAATTTATTTACAGAAAATCACTTCTCACAATTGGCACTGGAAATCAGACTGAAGAGACAGTAATGATATTGCACTGCCCTTATTACGACTTGAATTATACCGAAAATCATTAATGGAGCAGATCATTGGAACAATACATGTAGATCTTGATTTTGATGCTAATGCAAGAGCAAACATGGGGGAAACAACGTGTGAAAAAACCGACACACATCAGCTGCAGCTCCTCTGACATCAGCCGCCACCACATGTGGTGAATGATCTTTCCCCCAGTTTACTGATGTCATAATAAATTGATGTAATTTTATAGAAAAGAGGGTAAAGTATCCATTAAACTATATGATACCCCCTGGCAATGTTTATCCACTGAACCAGATGTAACTACACAACCCCATTACGACAGACCAGCTAATGACTGTAGAAATACGCTATGTCTGGGACGTTAAAACAACATGTTCCAGTGGATACAGGGTGAATACATTCTCTCTGAAATGGTCTGTTTTAGCATTCTCTGACCTTTGCCTCGGGTGTTAAAGCTGACAGACCTTAAAAAGAGCCTTAAAAACAAATTCCCATCCATATGAACAAACTTAAATGTTATTACACCATTGCATATATTTGGAACTATGCAAAAAAATTATACATGTAGGTTCTATGCTGATCTGGGAGAAAAACACAGTAACTTGTACTTTATGGAGAGCGTGATTACTGTTTGAATAGGAACTAAATAGTGTGGCTCGTTATATAAATCTGAAGAACTGATGACTGATTTGAAAGCAAAGTGGCAAAATCTTTAAAAAGTATTTTAATAAGTGGATGTTAAGATACTTAAATATCGGTGAGCTACTTTAAAATCACATACATTTAAAGGCGGTATTGTACAGAGCATTTTTTTTATATGTATCAGGCAGAATTTACTTTGTTTTCAAATTAGTGCAAGAGGATTTATTCCATATGAAAACACTTTCTTAATATTTGTAATGTTAAACTGAATTAGCCTTGCACGTTATTTCCACATATAACATTTTTATTAGTGAACTGTCAAATGTCAGAGAAAGGCAAACTGAATTTACCGTTTTCCATGAGTTGCTTCACAAATCCCAATTTGTAACCTGCTCTTTTATCCTTGCATTTATCATCAGTTCATGATTCAAATGTTTATTTTCAGCATTTCAGCTCTTGAGCACCCCCCGCCCCTCCCCAAAATTTCAAATTCATCAACCCCCTCCACATGCTATTCACAAAAGGAAGTGTGTGTGGGGGGGGTGAGCTTTTAAAGAATTGCTTTAATTTAATATATCTATACGCCCCCCCTTTTTTTAAAAAAAAAAAAATACAGCTGGTCTGTTAATATGTGGTGAATCGGTTAGGAAAACAGTGTAATATTATGTGATCTTGGCTGGTTGGACCCAGTGTGCAAGGCTTGGTTGAGAGATTCCTGCTGAAATGCAAATGTGGGTATATACCAGGACAGACACAAATGTTTCTCCAGGCAGGAGAACTCCAGAGGTATGGGAGGGAAAACTCCAGAGATATGGGAGGGGCCTCTTCCCCTCACAGGATATTGGGCAGCATGTTACTCTCCTTCCCCCATCTCTCTCTCTCTCTCTTTCTCTCTCTCTCTCTCTTTTTCTGTTCCCCACCCCTTCTTTTTTTCCTCCACCCCTCTTCCCCAATTTTCTCTCTCTCTCTCTCTCTCTCTCTCTTTCTCTCTCGAAGTTTGATGTCAGCTGAAATTGCTTTGCCATAGCTCTCCCCCTAGTGTTATTCATCTTAAAATAGACTGCAGCACATGGCGGCTCACAAAAAAACCCCCAAAAAACCACTGGATACAAAGGAGGGTTACACTGTGTCTGTGTGTGTGTGTGTGTGTGTGTGTCTGCTTTTACTATAAACTGTATTTCCTTTTTTATAAATCCATCTAGTTTAGTATTTGTTATTCTGAAGCACATCTGAAGTCTACGTAAGTTTAAATAAGACATTCACTTCCACTGGGAGTCATTTTCTTCAAGGCTGACTTTCAGAGTTCAGAGATGTGATGCATTAGTCAATTCTGTTTCCAGCTTAAGCCAAAATACCTGTCTCTCAGTACTGGCCCTGGTGACTTCATATGAATCTGTGAATCAGCTCGGTGGTATTAACCCAGTATTAACTGTGACAAACAGGTATGACAGCCCACTGGTGGATTACACAGACGTGAAGATCTTATTTGGTAAAACTGTGGCATTTGGTGGATTAATGCCTCATCTTTCAATCAGCTCTCCAGACAACACAGTGACAGTTATTACATTTCCTGATGTATTAGGTTAGGGTTTCCTTTCTTCTTTTTTTTTTTTTGACCTCATTGCCTGGCATTGTGACGTTATGAGTGAAAAACAGGCTAGTCAATGATCTGAATTCTTATGAGCACACTGGTGAAATCAGAGTTGGTTTCTCACATCCATGATACATTGATCCAAAGTCAAATCTGTTACATATCTGAAGACTACGTGAACCTGCAGATGACTGATAGACTATCAGGCTGAAATCGATGGTCAACACCGGTACTTAAGAGTGGGCCCTCTATTGCTTATCCTGATAATAGAAAAAAAAAAAAAAAACTCAACATGTAAGGAATATTTTTGGCCCAGTGTTTTTTTTTTTGTTGTTTTTTTTTTTTATCCCTCACAGTATATTCACTGATGACAGATTCGATTTAGCCAGAGTGTGACATCCAACATTTTCAACATTTACAGTTCAACCACTGTGGATGGGTATTTGATGAACCAGGGGTTTGTGGCCCTGCTTCTGTGTCAACTGACAAATTACCGACAAGTAGCAATATGGGGATCTGAAAAAAAAAAAAAAAAACCCACTTACTCACACAGGACTCCTCAATAACCCTTGTCCTCTCTGTTGAGTACTAATCCACTTTTATCTTGCTCCTGATTCCAGATTTTTCAGTCCTCTGGCAGTATCAAATAGATGGCTGATAGAATATCCTCCGTATCCATCGCCCGTGCTTGCTCTAGTAATGGATGGCACCTGGGTTGAAATTTACGACAACGGCTAGGGGTTGCCTTGTTACCTTGTTTAATGGAAAGCATTGAGTCCTCCACTGCGGAGTCTCCCTGCTGATGCATCGTACCGGATGGATCCATTCTCCGCTTTATTATTGAAAGTGCAGGCTCTCCCTTTTGCTACCTATCAATAACACAACACTCACGGCTATGGAGAACAGGGCTTTTCAAGTCTAACCTGTGTTAATGGACAATCCACAAAAGGTGACCAACGTTTTGAGCAGATATCATGATCATTTCCAACACGTAATTAATCACTAATACCATAATCAGAGACCAAAAAAACAAAAAAAAAACCCTGAAAAAGACAGATTGTCGTCACAGAAAGAGAAAGGAATGGCATGTAACAGTAAGAAAAAAAAAAAAAAAACCCTGAAAAAGACGGATTGTCGTCGCAGAAAGAGAAAGGAGTGGCATGTAACAGAAAGAGAAAGGAATGGCATGTAACAGAAAGAGAGAGGAGTGGCATGTAACAGAAAGAGAAAGGAGTGGCATGTAACAGAAAGAGAAAGGAATGGCATGTAACAGAAAGAGAAGGGAGTGGCATGTAACAGAAAGAGAAAGGAATGGCATGTAACAGAGAGAGAAAGGAATGGCATGTAACAGAAAGAGAAAGGAGTGGCATGTAACAGAAAGAGTAAGGAATGGCATGTAACAGAAAGAGAAAGGAATGGCATGTAACAGAAAGAGAAAGGAGTGGCATGTAACAGAAAGAGAAAGGAATGGCATGTAACAGAAAGAGTAAGGAATGGCATGTAATTGAAAGAGAAAGGAGTGGCATGGAACAGAAAGAGAAAGGAATGGCATGTAACAGTAAGAAAAAGAAACAAAAGAAATGTGATGAGGAATGGTAAGCCATTTCGGAGACGTCTCTTTATCCAGACAGCTTATTCCCTCACACAGTTTGGTGCCTACATAATAAGTAGAAAGAAAAGGATTTCTGAAGAGGGTGGAGGTATTTTCAGTCACTTAGACTCACACGAGCCCAACTGCCCCCCCTCCTCCTCAACATGACAGGAAGACCTCTTTTTACCCAGAACAGCAGACAGGAGTCTCGCTCATCTATTCTGCTCATATTAAAGAGGAACAGACAGGAGTAGAGGAGGAGGCGACAGGAGGAGATGGACTTAAATCCCAGTTTGGTTATGGCTCATTTTTTCATGACCTCCATACCATTTGGTGGACGAGGGGAGAAACTTATTAAAGATGCTATCTGGGAATTCATGGTCTAGTTGACAGATTGGGAAATTGTGTATTCTGATCATGCCATGTCCAAGGAGAAGCTAATTGGAAAGATATATCAGTAAAGTCAGGAGGCAATGAGAGCAGATATACATACACAAACATACATATAGATAGATAGATAGATAGATAGATAGATAGATAGATAGATAGATAGATAGATAGATAGATAGATAGATAGATAGATAGATAGATAGATAGATAGATAGGTAGATAGATATCTTTTTTCATGAAGTGAACATTACTTCAGCATTAAATAGACATTTTTTGTTATCAGATATATTATGAATCCTGCTATCTCACAATGTTCACCGTGTACATAGAGGTCTCTCTGATGTGAGAAGCACTGTAACAAATACATACTCAGAGTGATGGCAGAAAACAAGCTTCATCTCCCCTCACCACATCTCATCTTTTATTTGCCATGCTGTGAAGTAACAGATAACTGGTGGTCTAGTTAGGCTGCTGTCTGCTGTGATTGGGGAATGTTCTTCAGTATTCAGACTTTTTTTTTTTTACTTGTACCTGACAGTATTTAAAAGCCAATGTTCTCTTTTCTGCTACTTCTCTCAGCATTGTTCATTAATGTCAACCTGCTGCATTTCGCCTAATTATCATCTAACACAGTATGTTTGGGAACTACTGACGTAAACAAACATTTAAATGTGCTTTCAGTTTTGCCTGAGGACCAAACAGCTGGTGGGGAAAAGTGAAAATACTTTTAATACTGAATATTTTTGTGATGAAGTGCTTTTTAGAACCAGTTAGTTGAATAAATGAAGAAGCTCCTTTTCTTCTCAAGCCAGCTCTGTCAAATAATGATTCTTCTTCTCAAACAAGACCTTTAGTGTTTTTTACATCACTTCTTATTTGTACTATGTGAACATTATTTGATTATATTCTTTAGAAAAGTCCATCAAACTAAGCAGAAAAATAAAGCAGCTTTGCTCACCCCTGCGTTTTCTTTCATCTCACCATCAGACTTGAGTTTGGTGTTACAGCAAAGACGTCCAATATGCAAGCGTCAGGAACACATACTATGTTAAGATTAACCTTGTATATTCATAAGAACCCTCTTTGATCAAGCAGAACCGCCACGGCTGTGTTCTTGAGCAATTGCAGATAAAAAGAACTACCTAACGTTTATAGTGAGGCAGGAGAAAAAGGAATTTGTTCTTTATTTTAATTATCGTACCTGAGGGTTGGAATCCACATTGCTCACGAACAATTGCAGACAGCATGTGAATTTTAATAAAATTTCAAATACTGTACATGAATAGGGAATTTGTGTACATAATCAAAAGCTCTAAATGAAACCGAATATAACGAGGGCTCTTCTCTGGGAACTATTTTGTTGTTTGAAAAACATCCAGACAAAATCTATCCAAGGTTGACCTATCTGGAATGCAAATCAAGTGCTGCCTCTTTCTCTTAGGAGAGCACATATCTGAATAAATTAAAACAGTCAAATGGTATTTATTCTCCTGTTTCTATGGATGACAGAGAGGACTTTAATTCTTTGACGGGGAAAAAAAAAAAACTTTTCAAAAACATAATTCAAGTAACCATTCATGGAGAAAAATGTGAAGGTGACGTGGAAGACATTTTTGCTGCGCTTTGAACATTTTTCTCATTCATGAATGACAGATACCAAGAGCTTGTGATCACTCCGATTGCACAGTGATTCTATGCATGACCTAGCTTCACCCAAGCTGCGTGGTAACCAATAGCAGACATAGCTAACAGGAGTAAACACAGCATTAATCACTTAATCACCGTAAACATCATAAGGTCTAAATCCCTACCATAGCCTGAGGCACCTGTCGCTCTTTCTGTTTCGCACATCAGTAAAACTTCACACTTATTGTTTAAATGTCATGGATTTGATTATAAAACAGGAGTTCAGCTGCCCCCAGTATTAAAAAAAATGCTAATAATGCAATTTAATAGTGATTGTATAAACTCTCCGGAGAGCCATGGATCATATGTCAGTTCACATTCAGATGGAATTTATTGAAAACAGGGTATGACCTTAAAACCTGAAAGGAAATTAATTTTATGGGAGGACTGTTTTTCATATGCAGGCTATTGATGAAAACATAACAAAAATTGTGCTCAAAACATTTTCATTTACTGAAGACAATCAAAACACTTCACTGTGGACCAGGGGAAAATAAGACTGGTTAAGACTGTTTTCCAGCGAGACAACGTCATACCAACATGCATGTTTTTCACTCACGCAATCAACTCTTTCTAAGACCATGAATTAGGACGAGTTCAAATTGGAATGTCGTTAGAATATAGAAGGTACACGAACTGTCAAGGGTTGCAGGTCAATTTTGCGGTCTTTTGCTGCAAGCTTGGCAATCAGTTTCATAAAATATGATGGAGCAAAGTTATTCAACACATCTATTTATAAAACAGTGCTTAAATACATAGCAATTATCTAGTGCTATAAAGGGGTCGCTGAAATATAGCTTTGGGAAAAGAGAGGAGATAGATCAAACAGCCCTGGTGAATGAAAGACTGCTTATCAGAGGAAAGCTTGTTTGATGTTTCGAATATCGGCATAATGGAAAACGGCAGTGTGCTATCACAGAAGGACGCAAGCTGCTTTTACAGTGCCAGTATCTCTGCCCTTGGTGAGAACTTGTGGAGTAAACAGTTCATGCTGATCACTATTAAATTTGCCTGAGAGTAAAAATTACACGCCTGCTAGCGTTTGACAAATTCAGATATCGATGGTAATTTGTGTTTAATTGGTACCTGCAAGCAGCCAAAAAAAAACCAAAAAAAAAAAACCATCTTGTCAGTGTGTACTTGTGTACTTGGAGATTATCCTTTTTGGGCTTTTTTTCTGCTCCTTTTTTTGTTTGTTTGTTTTTTTGTTTTTTAAACCAGCAAGCTCATTCTAAAAAGACCCAACAGCTCTTGGACACCACACACAGAAAAACACATACACGCACACACAAAATATCGCATGGCCAAAACTCAAAAGGGATCATTGTTAAAAATACCAATAAAAGGCGGGAAAAACCACTTGAGACAAAGCTGAAGGCTTGAGACGCTGAGGGCTGGAAAGTCCAATCAGGGCCAGTGCTGATTCCTCACGGTGGGTAAAGCGTGAAAAACAGTTTCCCACCCTCCCTTCCTTCATTTCTGCCTCTGCTTCATTTCCAACCCAACAACAGTTAAGCAATGACAAACTCATGTGACTGTCTTTTACACCTGAAAACACTGACTGTTACAGAGAGACGAGGGGTGTGATGCCATACGGGATTACTGAGATATTATAAAACATCTCTAAAATGATCTCTAAATAAAACAAACATTCGCTCAAACAGGCTAAGTTTGAACCGGTAAGAGTGCAACTCTTATACATATGCTTTGTGTTTACCTCGACGCGTGGGTTATATATTATAGCCTTTTAGGTTTAAGATTGTTGAAGTAAAATAAAGATGCATATGTCTCATGTACAGTACCTGACAAGAACAAATCATAGATATGTAGATAATATTTTCTTGATTTAAACAATAACTGATAAATAAAGATAAGGATCCATGTAATGTGCTAATGTAATGTGCTAATCTTCACATAAAGCTATCCCAGCAATCAGCCTCTGGCTCCAAATATGACATGTGGATTTACACCACACAGCACACATGTGCATGCATGCACGCTCACACATACACATGTACACACACACACACACACAGACAGATAGATAGATAGATAGATAGATAGATAGATACATAGATAGATAGATAGATAGATAGATAGATAGATAGATAGATAGATAGATAGATAGATAGATAGATAGATAGATAGATAGATAGACAGATAATTTGATTGACTGATTGCTGGGAAAGAAATTTACTTCTGGCCTTAAACCTATTGTTCTGACATTTGGTTTCATAATGACAGTAAATGGGCCTTGTGTTTTGAAGTGTCACAGTGCAAATATACATCTTGAACATTCACACTTATGATTAAAAATGGTACATTAAACCAGTGGACATTTCAACTGGTAGAAGAGATTTATACGGTTGACTCTGGATGCTCTTGTCTTTTTACTTTTTTCTGCAAAAAAAAAAAAAAAAACAGAACAGGCACACAAAGATGTTCATTTCCCATCCTAATGTTGAGCAGGTTTGCTATGGGTTTGTTCAGCTGATAGATTTTACTTAGAAAATACATTAACTGAAAAGTGCTTTGTGACAAAATGTTTAGATTCCATGTATTAACATAATGGATTCCTGGCACTATTGCAAGAGTACAGTGAATAAGAATCAGTCGTGTGTGTGTGTGTGTGTGTGTGTGTGTGTGTGTGTGTGTGTGTGAGTGAGTGAAAGAGAGAGAGAGAGAGAGAGAGAGAGAGAGAGAGAGACAGTGTTCCACTGAGCGACTGAAGATATTATACGCTGTAAAGTTGAGGGTAAATAAAGAGTTAAAGTGATGAAAACTTGGCTTAATAAAATCATTTATTGTGCTCCAGAAGAGTAATTTACTATTTAACCAGAAATAAAGACAAATGACAAATAATCTACAACACAACTGTCTCTGACATGGCCGCCCATCACTCGGGCAGGTTTCAGACAAGAGCTATCACCCCTTTGACGGTCAGAGAGAAGGAAAAAAAAAAAAAGAAAAGAAAAACGCAAAACAAAAAAAACAAAACCAGAAAAAACAAAACAAAACAAAACAAAACAAAACAAAATTACGCCAAACAAACAGAATATGCTGCTTGGTTGTGTGTTCAGAAAAAGAAAAATGGCACTCATAGCGTTACATTCAACCACAGGGCTGTGTTTTGTCCTGTCGTCTGCTGGGAGACTGAGCAGTGGAGATCAAACCCACCCCCCCCCCACCCCCCCTTGGTTACAGATGTATTCCAGCTCCTTCCTCGGCCCCTACATGCAAATATGGTAACGAAGCCTCAAAGCGCCCTGCTGTGAACGGCTCATTAAATTTTAACACTATTCAAGGGAACCTTGTTCATAGGAGAGGGACACAGGGCAGGGAAATCTGCATATTCATACCTGCACGGATTGAATGTGTATGTGTATGTGTATGTGTGTGTGTGTGTGTGTGTGTAAATGTATGTGTATGCGTGCGTGTGCGGGCGCGTGTGTATATGCGTGTTGGTGGAGGGGGGCTACGCTGAGGGGCTTACTTTAAAGATGTGAGGAGTTGGGGTCTCATCCCGGACTGTGTTTACAATCCTCCCCTGATGGAGTGGGGAGGGGGAGGGAGCTCAGGGGAGGCCTCGTTGAGAGTGGGAACATCTTGTTTGGGAGTCCGTGCGTGTCACAGGTCACCTGGGTGGCAGGAACCCTGCATAATGCTCCCTCACTCTGTCATTTTTTCTCTCACTCTGTCTGTCTCTCTCTGTCTCTGTCTCTCCTTCTCTTTCTCCACCGACCCTTACCATCACGGCAAATAAACTTAATAAACACGCTGAAAGTTGTTCGCACCTTTCACATTACCTTTCTTCAAAAGTATATAGGCTCATTTGATTACATCTTCCCTACTGCTTATTGATTACTTTAGACTAGCTACATCTCCATGACAATACCATTTTTCAGAGGAGAGCCGAGTGTGTTTCGCTTACAAAATGACTGTATTCACTCGTCTGTGTGAGCGAACATGGGTCAGCAGCATGTGACAACAACCATGCTGACAGAGACTGAAAGGATTAAATATGAACCTCTATGACGATAGGACAGAAAAACTGTCAATCATCTTCAAGGCATTTTCACTTATGACAACTGTCTGCACAAACTAAATCAGACAGGCTGTGAATTTCTCTGTTTCTCTGCTCTGTTTGTTCAGTCCGGGTTTCACAAATCCTGACTTTACCTACTGTTCCTCAAACGGTAAAATCCTCTTTGTGTTTGCCGTGGCATGATGCTGGACCACAGAGTAACAGAACATGCCATCTTAGGGGAGCTGAACTTCGGCACTACAAGGGCATACTCAGTAGTAAGAGCCCGGAGTCAGGAGCGTAGCCATGGCAACGTGCCATGTCGCCGGGCGTGGGAGCTGTGAAACGTTGTATCTCAGGGAGATGACAAAAACAAAGTCCATTACCCACAGAAAAGTACAGAACATTAGCCGGAGCAGGACAGAAACAAACAAATGGCGTGGAAGTAAGTGGCAGTCACTTAAGGAGAGAATCAGGCGTGGAGCGTTTTTGCACCGGTGTAGATGGGGGCTGTCAGCACTGACTGCTGCTGTCTGAGTCAAAGTCTCTCTAGACTTCGTTCACTTCTAACACTCCAGGAGTAACAGGATAAGAAGACTTCCTAACGCAGAACGTCAGCTGAAAGCCACTCCAACACTCCGAATATGGAATTTATAAATGTTATTCTTTAAATAGTAGAATAGGATGTACTGTAAAATGGGCGGCGCTGGGGGAGGGGGAGGGGGAGGGGGTGGGCACTGGGAGGAGCAGAGAACCAGAGTTACATAGAACAATTCCCTGCAATGTACATATGGTTCTATGTAGCCCTCAGCTTTCATTGAGAAAAAGACACCCTCAGAAATGAACAAAGACAATGTGAATCAAACACTTCAGGTTGTAGCCTGTCCAAGATAAAGAAGTTTTTGCCTATTAGCAAGAGATGAGAGAGAAAAAAAAAAAACAACAACAAAAAAGCCCAAAATGTAATAGAGCTGAGACCAATGAGTAAAATAAAAAGAGTACAATGAAATTCCCACTTCTGGGATCTCAAACAGCAAGTGATTCACCACTATTAAAAAGTTTACCAACACACATTGTACAAAACTAGTTCTTATAACCAGATTCACTCAAGCTATTTGTGTATGCACTCTATTTAGCATATCCCCGCCCCTTCAGTTCCCTTCATCCAAGTGCGTTCCACTGCTTCATTTGCCCAGGTCACTGTATTCCGATATATGAGGGTTTTGTGAGCCAATCAGAGCAGTATCTTCTCAAACAAATCCAATGGGGATGAAAATTATAATCTTTTTTCTTTTTTTTTTCTTTTTTAATAATGACTTAATCAGCAGAACAGCCACCAAGCAGATAAATTGTCATGCGCATCGTGCTAAAAATATCCAGCTTCCCATGTTTATGTCTGCCAGTCCTTGTTTATAGACAGCACTTGTGTGATGAAGCTGAATATGCCAGAAAGCCAGTGAAATCCTCCCAGCTGTGTTCTGTTGGCAGATTTTTCTAGAATCGGGGCCCACCGTAGGGTATAAACAGCATTGGTGCTTTGTGTACATACCTAGATATGTAATTAAGTTCTATACAACAAAACTGCTCCCCAAAAAAATAATAATCGGACAAAAAAAAAAAAAAAAGAATCCAAGACATTTCGGCGAAAGTCTCTATTGTGCATATTCTTGAGGAGTTTTCCCCTCCTCTACCCACATACCCCTTCTTTTCTCGTTGTTGTTTTATTCCGTATCGTACAATGCCTCCTCTTGTCGGAGAACACATGCCTAAATTTGGAAAGTGACAGCTCCTCCGTGTTCCAGAAAGGGGTAATCTACAAGCTGATGCCTCAGGAAAACAATATGTTTTCTTTCATTTACAAAGCGTCACCCACACATCATTTCCTTTGCATGACTTTTTTTTTTTTTTCTTTTTCTTTTTTCATTTTTTTTCCTCCCCAGATAATCATATCACGTGAATGCTCCAGAATCCTACTGAGATATCTGTTTGCGAGGATGTGAATGTCGTATTGTTCTATTATCAGAAATAATAATTATAATAGTAATACAAAAATGATCTCCATCTCTTTTGTTTCTCATTTCAGTCAAAATAGTCCTGTAGGTTTAAGTTTTTTTGTTTTTTTGTTTCCCCCCACTGGTCTCTTTCCTCCTTGAATACAAAACTCCCTCCAGAGAAAAATGCACACACTTTCTCTACACCTTGCCACAAGAGGAGCGGAGATATTCCACACTGCGTGTGTTCCGCTTCAGTCCTCGTAAATTCGTGTGTGTCCTTGTGTGTGTGTATGTGTGTGCGTGTGTGTGAGAGAGAGCATGGCTATACTCTGGTAGTGGAGTGTGAGTGTGGGTGCGGGTGTGGTAGTGTATTATTCTGTCCGCTGGGGTAGCTGTTGAATGGGTGTAGGGAGCCCAGACCCATGCTATTGGGGATCATAGTGATGGTGTTTGGAGTCATTAGAGGGATGTCGTCAGGAGATCGTCGCATGGCCAGCGTGTAGTCGGGTGGACAGCCAGCCCTGAGGACCTCGTGCTGATGCATTGTCTCGCGGCAGTCCCGTTCCAGGTCGCCATGCTTCATCTGTAAGGACATGATCTCTTCCTCCTGGGCGTGTGGGAGTTCGTTGGCGGTGCTCCGTTGGGGACTGCAGCGCCGGTGCACCTCGTGTCGCCGTTTGTCCTTCTTGTAGTACAACGCGGCGAACGCCAGGATGTTGAGGAAGAGGAGAGAAGCTCCCACTGCAATGGTGACGCTCAGCTCTGTGGAGTAGTCCCTCTGGTCCACCAGGAAAGGCTGGTTTTGGTTAGAGATTTCTTGCGGCTCGGTGGGGAAAGGCGTGGGGTTGGGCCGCTTGGTGTTGGGTTTCGGAGGCCTAGGGGTACGTGGAGTCACTTCTGGTGGAGGCACCTTGGTGGTGGTGGAGATGATCTGCGTTACCTCGTTGAGACTGTGGAGATGAGGCACCAGTTCCAGCCACAGGTTGACCTTGTTGGCGCGATAGTGCTCTTTGACGCGAGGCTTAAGGCCGATATGCAGATACAGCTGGTCTTTCTGGTTGTAGCGCATCCAGGCCACCTCCTCAAAGCGGTTAGGTTTGGTGTGGATGAATTTCGTGTCCTGAGGGACCGGCTGGTTAGGGTCACTGAAAGGGAACAGGGAGAGAGTTTAGTACGAGCTAAACGGCGAACACGAGAAGATAATTTCTACAGCAATGGACACGGAATGGCATATGGAAGAAGCCAATCCACATCATAAAGACTCTGCAACATAAAATGAAGGCATAAATCTTATAAACGTCCTGTGTGATGCAGCAATTCAGGGTTATATATGTACGTCATTAAGAGTTCCCATGATCCCTTGGGGTGTGTATAGGATGGCAGTGAAATGTCATTGTGCCCCATTACGCTCCAAAAAACAATTATAGACATGACTACATGCTTAAAGGAGATGCAACGGGGCTCTTAATATTCTCTCTGCGGGCATTACGGCCTGCTGACGAACAGAACCTGTTATTAATTAAAGTAAAAAAAAAAAAAAAAGACTCTTGGAGGGGAAACAGTACATTTTGCAGGTTACACAAATTGATTTGTTGTCCTCATGTGAAATGACAATTATCAAACCGGACAATTTTACAAAAAACTAAAGCCAAAGCCCAATCAACAGCAGACTCATTCAAAGCATTCATTCATTCAGTAAGGCCGCAAATACAACATAGAATTATATAAAGATACAGTAGTTCATAAATTATATAAACAGATATTTAATGTTTCTATGGGCTTGTAATGCAATACTCAAAACTGTATATCAGTGTATAATATTTCATAAGCCACTTGATCTTTACATGTTTAAGTGTCTCCCGAGTCTGCCAGGGGTCTGACAATTAAGCTCTGATTAAAACCTTAGGCAATCCGTGGCAGGGTCCCCAGGCAGCGACTAGCTGTAGGCTAAGATTGTGGTGAGACGCTGTTGAGTACTTCAGAAGCCAAGGGCTTGAATACAGTTCAGTTGAGGGAGACAACATAAGCCAGGCAGTAAAGCTTAGTTTTAAATGTTGTTAATTCAGATGCAGTTTATATTAGGTGTCGTTGATAAGCATATGTTCAGTGGTGCTCGGTTTATCAATCCAATGTGAATACCAGTTTTGGTGTCTCCTCCATCACTGATTGCTAATATGTGGACCAATGTTTCCCTTTAAAAATAACTGAAACTGATGTAACAAGTGTATGTTTCATTAAAGTTTGAAAATGAACGCAAACACTTTTCTTTCAAAGGAGTGAATATAACAATTTTACACATGAAAGGGAAGAAATGAGCAATAGATTTATTGGGTTTTTACTCCCAGTGAATCACAACTCATGTTAGTTACATATTCAATCAGTTCTGTAACTTGTTGTTGAAGAAACAAGAGTGCAAGTTTCCTCTGAGATCATATAACAGGCATATTGAATATCTCTGGCCTACTTGATAATCACTATTCAAAAAAATGTTGCTATAGCCCATGAAATTAGCATTCATTACTGTAAATGACTCACTATATCTGAATAACTGTTCTACTTTTGTCAAACAACAGAGAGAAGAAACAGCACAGAGCCTCCAGTGTCAGCACAGTGTCTCCAAACATTGTTTTTTTTCCCCCATACTCTACAAAAATTGCCATAACATACCACTAGTTTCACCAACTGGCCAAAATAAACTCTCTGTATTAACCTCCATACCAAATGAATCCACTAAAAATAACACGTTTAACACGAAGCTTTACGAATAATATGAACAATATATTTCAAGCATACATAAATGATACATAAAAGTACACTGTTGTAAAAACACTACGACTGTAACTGTGTAACTGATGTAACTGTGAAAATGATGTAATGGTCAAGCCCTAGTCTGGATCTCCACTCTCCATGCATAACTGACACACTGACATATTTTGATTAATGACCAGAAACTGGACACTCATAATGTTAACTGTCAGCTTACGTTTTCCCAATAAAACCAGACTCACCCAGTTTTGGCGAAGTTGGTCCAGTAGGTCATGACCACAGCGCTGAGCATCACGTCGTTCTTGGAGAAGTTGCAGGGGAAGAGTTCGGTGGGTCCGATCATGGGTAAGCCAAACACGTAAGGGATCTCGTCGCCATGGGCTGCATCCGCCCAGGGGGGAACCTGCTCGGTCTGGCAGTGATGGTAAAAGGCGTAGAAGTAGGTCGGCGACCCGAAGCTGGAGTGAAGGTCTGCGGTGGCCACAGCAGGCGCCACCCACTGGTGATCGGTAAACAACGCCAGCAGGGTCTTCCTCCTGGTCTCTGGGTTGTGGCGGTCTGCCCAGTCCGTGTACATAAACTTAATGGTTTCCCGAAGTATGTCCTTGCCCTCCGGGTAACCGTAGAGGTCGTCGACGAAACTCGACACGGCGTAGTCGAAGTCGTTGGCCTGGACGCCGTTCTCGTTGTCCACGATGAGCTCCACGAACTTTAAGCCCTCGCCCTGGTTGACACCTAACATGATATCATAGTTGAGGAACTCGCCTTGCTCCATGAGAATCTGGGGGTCGTCGGGAATGACGTCACCGTCAATGACGGGCCCAAAAGCGATGTGGTAACGCGCCGGTTGGATGTCCTGCTCTACCAGCTCCTTGTAGTGCTTTTTCTGCAAACACTCCACCAGGTCCACTGAGTCTTTGAGGTTACAGCCCACCTTCTTTGCCAGCATGCGGGCATACTTAGCAGGCTGAAAGCTGACTGCCCAGCTGGATAGAGCGGTACCACTCTGTGCTATAGCTCTCTGGAAGAGGCCTACAGACAGATATCAATACAAGCTTTTAAATAAAGAATAAATACCAGACAAACACAAACAAGATATAATGTGCTAGAAATGAAATGAACTGCAAGCAAACTAAAAGTGCAACTATAAAAGCGTAACCAAAGCTAAAAAAGTTTGGGTAATGTTTGGAGATGTTTGGATAAAGCAATGGAGGATTTCAGAAAAAAGAAACTAAGATGGAATTAAGATGAGAAAGAGTCAAGTTTGAAAATAAACAAATGAAAATAATAAAAATCCAACAGCTGTAACTGTCATTCCCATCTTAAAGTTCTTTTTTCTTGATGACTTGAATCCTTTCACACAAGAGAACTCGCACTTTCAAAACGGGTAACACAGCACCTCTACCAGGGACGAGGTTTCCAAAACACATCTCTTTAGCAATATGAATCATCACCTTTAAAAGAAGTTGTAAAGCCAGATCATTTGACTAAAAGAGTGGCATTTGACTGATCCACACTGGATTTAGCATTGAACAGTCACGCTCCTCACTGCTGTCCTTCAAGTGTGTGTGTGTGTGTGTGTGTGTGTGATTATGGGCTGATAAGAAATGTTACACCAGCGGAAAAAAAAAAAAACTGTGTGTTTAAAAGAAAATACATAATGGTCTTTTATGGAGATAATCATATCTGCTTATTCTCAGAAATGTGTTTTGAATTGCATGGTGATTTGAGAAAGTACACTGTTCATTTGGACTTTATGTGAAAACAAGAAATAACTGTTTTTGCTTTTCTCATTTAGAATTTTTTTTTTTTATCACTTAGATTCATTCATGCGGTGCAAACAGTCAAGAAAAACTCATAATTGTCCTTCTTCTATGAAGTCGTTAGATAATGTTATCATTTACTTTCTGGTACTTTGATAAAAATAAAATGTTTTGGGTTTTTTTGGAGGGGGGCTGCTGCTAGGTGGTTGCTGGATTTATAGAGACACTACTCTCACTCTACTGAAGCTTGAATTGTTTCCCCACTTGTAAGTCGCTTTGGATACAAGCGTTAGCTAAATAAATGCAATGTAATGTAACTACATACATCCTAATGGGTTTTTTAAAGAAATGATAGTGTCAAAGACAAATTTGGCAGTTTGATAGACGGCCCTTTTCATGTGTCGAGATGAGACACTTAAGACACACGCCACTGAAGAAAAGCAAGATACCAGGCATCCAAAAAAATCTTTCTTGCCATGCAAGAAAAAGAGGTTAAATGAGCTTTTCTGTGTTGCCATGGGATCACCGCCTTGGAAGCCACAGTACTGCATGTCTTTTTTAATGAAGTGTAACGTGTTACTTCTCTGTCGTTCTGAGAGAAAAGCATCCAAAATAGTCAGTGATTTCAGTTCAGATTTCTAACCCACGGATCTCCTCTGTGGTACACAGACATTCTTCTCTAAACGTGACATTAGATTGCATAATGGAATATGAGTGTACAAAAGCATGTGAGTCATTTTTTAATAAAACATACTTAGGTGAAGATGGAAAAAACAAAAAAGCAAAAAAAGAGACAGTTCTGCTTGATTAACCAGCACACAGACCTCCTTCAGGCTGATGTACTCATGTGGAACATGCAAGTTACTGACAAGTGTGTCTCAAGGCTCATTTGAACCATAGTGACAACGTTAAAGAACATTTGAGCCTGGAAACAGCTCTATAGCACCCAGTTTGTGCATACAAAAGAATGAGAGAGCACAGGAGACGAAAAAAAACAACTGTTCCTGCACATGCAAATGCATAATACACACACAAATGTATTCTGCAAAAAAAGAGGAAAAAATGTAAACAAATGACATGGGCCATCATGGCTCCTATCAACAGAAAGATCTAATGTTCAAAATGTGTATGGGATATGAAATAATGATATGGCATATGGAAGATATTAACATTAAGGCTAGAGGCAGCACATATTTGTCTATAACCCAATGCTTTCACAGTTATGGATCATATTTTTGATATTGGAATATTTATCATATCATTGAATAACAGGCATTGTGAAAGTTTATGAGCATGAATATTAGATTAGAATCTGTGTAGGTGCTGCTGGAGTCATTTTGAGTGACACTAATGGACTCCATTGTAAATCCGAGTCGCTGTATGCCTCAACTAGAAGCTCTCTGACCAAACACCATTAACGTAACATGATAATGAAAAGTAAGGATGACACACAAAAGACATTAGGAACAGCATGGCCGGCCGGCGCAGTTAATACGAGTCACAGTGTGCTTCGTTCCGCGGCCTTCCTCGTCTCACGGGGAGCAGAGCGAATCGTTCTTTATTTACTTTTGAAATGAAGAGGTCTCTAAGGGTTGGCAAGGCTCAGGGGTCTAATGAAACGTTATCAAATGAATAAACATATGAGGAGATGAAAGAGAGTGAGTGACCGAGAGAGAGAGAGAGAGAGAGAGAGAGAGAGAGCGAGAGAGAGAGAGAGAAAGCAGAAATAATAACCATCTACGAAAATGTGGCATGCAGCCATTTTATAGAAATGACGTCTTCACAGACTAATTTAAAAAAAACAAAACAAAACAAAAAACCATGAGCACAAGTGGCATGCAGACATCAAAAAGGTCAAAAAAAGTTGCAACCTCTGCATTATACCTTTGGTTGAATTGCTCCAACGGTTACCTTCAGAATAATGGGACAAAGTCAGAAGGTTGACACAGGAGGCACCAGCCCCTGATCCAAAAACAGTAATGCGTAAAGGGTCACCCCCAAAGAAAGCTATGTTTTCACTAGTCCAGCGCAGGGCCTGGATCTGATCCAGCAGGCCATAGTTCCCCTTAGCCGCTTGATCACCCGTGCTTAAAAAACCTGCAAGACACAAAGGGAGACAGAGAGAGAAAGAGAGAGAGAAAAGATGAGCGTTTTCGCTGTTAAAACAATATGTTTTAATGAAAAAGACTGTTCCTTTTTCTTAAACCGAGCGTAATCCAGCCTTTACAGGTGGTCTGGGCATGCAGAGGAGACAACATCTAGGTTAGATAACATCTTTTTTTGTGTGTGTGTGTGTGGAAAATAATTACGTGGCTTCCTGAAGAGGAACATCTAACGGTGATATCTACAGTATTACAGCGTTTAGCATTTCTTTGTTTTGTAGAAGAACAATAAGAATAGCCAGAGGAACAAAGGACAAAGCTTTGGCACTGAAGCCAAAGAGTTTTAACATTAATTAATGGCAGTGATGACAGTTCTCCACCTCTGGAGAGCTGTGGTAACCAGCTTTTTAATGGCTGTTTATTTTCCCCACTCTTCCAATTGGCCCGACCTCTCCTGACAAACAAAATGTCGCCTAATGACATCATTAACCAGGGCCTGGTCTCTCATTTGCACCAGGCTGCCGCTGCTGCTTCTGACAGGGAGGAATTACTGAGGTTGAGAAAAGGAAAACTTGTTTTTCATAATGATACTTCAACTTTCTTTTTTTTTTTTCCGCCACCCCAAATCTCTTCACTTAAGTTTCTGAAGGAATGCAGATGGTTTAATGGGGTTTGACTGGCAGACGTTTTTATCTTTGGGTGCAATTAAAAGACATTTGGAACAAGTTGTTGACTAAATTAAGCCCTCATTTCACAGAAATGAGGGCCTGAAACTATAACCACTGAGTCTTTCACATTTAGAAAATAGTGTTAACATGGAAGAACTTGATTATAAATTACTTGTGGAGTATGAACTACAAACAAGAACCTCATCCGACCAGTTTGCAAGAAGGATATTTGGCAGTAAAGTACTACTTGTTAGTCCTTCATCTGGCTCTTCAGAAAGCGAAACACACAAAGCAAGGTACAGAGTTAAAGACGATGTTCAGAGGTCTGGGGAAAAAAAAGGATTAAAAAAGAAGACAACAATTATGTTTTATTCACCAGTTTCCTGGGTGAGGACTCATGACTTCCACTTATCAAAATACAAATTGCTTATACAGCAACAATGGTGAATAAATCTTATTTATCATAATTGCTTTAAGATCAGTCCTCAAGTGACCGTACTTGCACCTCACTCTGGTTGAATTAGACAAAGTCACAATGCTGTTTTATTCCATAACGTTCAAGCTCTAGTCCAGTTATGAGGGTCAATTTACACACATACGTTTTTTGTGAATGATTTTGTCATTATGACTGCCCAGTGGCCCTTCCTCATACCCGGTTCCCTTAACATACACCATGCTTTCAGTCTTTAAAGGGTCATATCAGCTAATACAGTGAATGCAAATTTCTCCACATCAGAGCTCACACTACACATTATGATTCAGGTTTCCCAAATTTACACCTATTAAATTAGAAGTAAAAAATATCAAACGTGAGGCTAGAGAGTAAAATGATTTTGTTATGTTGTACAGTAGAGTTTTATCACAGGAACATATTACAACTGTGTTTCACATCTGGAAAAAGAACAAAACCAAAGAAACAAACAAACAAACAAACAAAAAACAGTCACATAAGTGGCTTTTCTGCACTTCAAAATATACACAAACAAAACTAATCACACACACAAACTGTAGATCTGCAATCTGCCCCTCCCCACACACACTCCCTTTTTAGATTGAGTTCTCCATTCAATTTAATTAATGTAGTTTTGCTGGCATATCAAAGGCCGGTCTCCTGGAAGCACTAGCCATCTACGAGCGTGCCTTTTTAATTGATTCCATTTAGCCGGACCAGTGTGCAGGGAGAATCAAAAGGACCGATCGCAAGCTCGAAAAACTGATTAACAATCACATGGCATGTTGTCAGCACCGCCGATGCCTGCTGCTCGCAACAGCCAGTGGACCTGGCCCCCGCGCTTGTTACGAGAGAAGTAGAGACAGAAAGAAAATGAGAGAGAGAGAGAGAGAGAGAGAGAGAGAGAGAGAGCGAGAGAGAGAGAGAGAGAGAGAGAGAGAGAGAGAGAGAGAGAGAGAGAGAGAGAGAAAAGCAATTCAATCCAATCACAGATTGGGAATCCAATCTACAACTGAGAATATGTGGCCCAGGCTTGTAAATGAAGCTGCGTGGTATTATGCTAGAGGTAAAAGCAGAGACACAACAATGTGATTTCATAGAAATGAAATGGAGCACAGATGACATCAGAGGATTTCTGTCTTATTTATTTATTTTTTTTTTTTGGCCTGACAGGAAAACGAGCACCATCTGATCTTGTTACTATGTTAGTGACAGACGGCAGTAGGGTACAATGTTACAAAAGGACTTGGGGGCACGCTCAGAACAGGTAGGCTCTGTTTCAGGAACAAGGTCACCTGGATACCACCTCTGCCAAATTCTCTAGTGAGGTCAGGGGGTACAATCTACACAATAACACTTATCATGTGAACTTCTATTACAAATAATGCCATAGACACATCACTTCCAATTCAAAATACTGCAAATAGGATCTTGTAAACAAAAATCTTAAAAAAACAAACAAAATAGGCAAACAAACGAAAAAACCTCTTTATATCAGTGTTTCTCTGCCCAGTCCTCCAGTACCTACATTACCCAACTGTTTTATGCCTCAGGCACTGGATTCAGTCGATCATCAGACCATCCAGCCCTGGATCAGGCGACTTTGATATGATAGAAGAGCGCTTAAACGAACGTGTGCAGGGCACAGGTCATCTGAGGCCTAGGTGGGGAAATAAAGACCCAAACCATTTATTAAAGGGAGAATAACTGTACTGACACTGCACTGAAACGGAGTCTGATAAGTAGACGGGGTGAAATTCACAGTAGTGTTGTGTCTGGAGAGGCAGAGAGTGTGTGTGTGTGTGTGTGTGTGAGGGAAGTTACCCCTGAGTCTGCGGACAGCAGCTAGCTCTGCCCTGACACACTTCTCAGTGCCTCCGCTCCGAGGTTTTAATAGTTTTTTTTTTTTTTTTTTTAAATCAACCGACCAATTTAAAAAGCCAGCTCTCCAACTGTCACACAAATCTGCTCCAAGTATTCCCTTCAGAAGCCACCAAAAAAAAAAAAAGTCGGTGCAGAAAGTTATTAGGGTGAAGACGGTGATGTGTCCAAAGAGGTCATTTGAGTGCATGGACACATCTCTTAAAATTACAAATCAATCAATAAATAATAATAAAGGCAGGAGACTACAGATCACACTAAATACCAGAGGTCCATGCCCTGTTTGGTAACAGATACTATCACTTTATCTGCTAAGATATGAAAGAAAAGTCAAAGTAAAAAGAATCGGAAGTAAATGTTGCCAAAACATTTCAAAAAAAGACTTAGATTCCTGTGAGGGGCAAGACACTGGAACTTACTACTTAATGAAAGAGGAACTGCATTTAGGGCTTTAGTACAATGTGTTATGTGCCTTAATCACCTTTTCTTGGACCACCAGTGCAAAAGCAGAGACACTGAATTAATCTTCACTTTGTCTGGAAAAACAGAGAAAGAGAAAAAGAGAGAGAGAGAGAGAGAGAGAGAGAGAGAGAGAGAGAGAGAGACAGAGAGAGCTAAAAAGAAAAACAAAAAAGACAGAGCTGGGTTCCCTCATGTAATGTGAAAACTGTCAGAGAAGTATTAGTCCCAACTCTCTTCAAGGTTGATAGAGGAAACACTGCTACACAGCTCAGAGTCCTTGAAATGCTCTGTTATAATATTTGGCACCTTTCACTTGGCAAAAAAGAAACATTGCGACCAGTGCGTCAATAATTTGTTTGTTCGCTCTGCAGCAACACACACACACACACACACACTCACGCGCGCACACACACATACACATACACACATACACACACGCACACGTAGGCACACACACACACACACATCTGCAGAACAAACAGAGCTCTCTGCTGCATTTGTGTCTCTCCAAATATTTACAAGGCGGTGATACCTTCATATTTCATCGCGACCAACGCAAGAACGTCATCTGTATCTCTAAAGGCCTTGTGACTAAAACAGTTCCCATCTGTTACTGAAAGTTAGAATGTCATTTCAAACCGAAAAGTTTTCAAAGTGCTGTAGGAGGAGGAGGAGGAACAGAGCTGCCATTTGTGAACAGTGAAATTAAATAACAAAATGTTTCATTAAACGGGGGCTAAAGCGAGCGGCAGTAATATATAATCACTTCAGGAAGGAGTGTCCCTTGAGGTGATTAGCAATAATACGCTCTAATCAGTCAGAGATAAAAAGTTACAAAAGGCTGTACAATAATGCATCGAGTCAAACTTGAACTGTCCGTCTGTGTCCCTGAAGTATGTGTGTTCTCTGAATGATGGCTATTACAAAGAGTCTTGGTAAAAAAAAAAAAAAAAAAAAAAAAGAAAGAAAAAAAAGAAAAAAAGAAAACCCATGCAGTATCCTGAATGTATTCGACTTGACAGACCTATTCCTGGCTGAGCTGCTTTGATATGCAGAATTCTAAAACCTGAAAACTGCTGCCCCAGGTAAAATAAACTCGTTTTTTTTTTCTCTTCGTCTTCTTTTTTTTCCTCAAGGATATTACACTAAAGTAATACACATTTGCCACAAAAAAAGAAAAAAAAAAAACCTTTCCTTTTTTTCTCTCCCCACCAACCCGAGGTATTCTCGAAGGAGATGTAGTGACAAACTGAACAGCCATCATGTGCATGGATATCTTTTAGAAAATGTACAACCATGCAAAATGGATGCCCTTACATACAACTTGGCAGTGAAAAGTATGTGAAAATAGACAAAAAAATAAATAAATAAAATAAAAATAAAAACAAAACAAAACAAAACAAAACAAAACAAACCCTCCACCCCCCCCCCCAAAAAAAAGTAAAGCACACACAGAGGTCGAATCATCTTCCCAAAGTCAGTATGAGTAATGAAAAGTGATTTTCAGTAAGAAAGAATGATAACAATGTTAGCTGTACAAGTCAGACTGCTGCATTATTTTACATATATTAACCCCCCCCCCCCCCATTCTTTATCAGGGCTAACATTCCCGTCATTTACTGTTGCACAAAACAGAGTAAATCAAATTAACTTTAGTGAGGCATATTGTTTGCTAATGTCGAATGAGCACCTTGTCACAACTTCACACTAACGCTTTTTTTTAATGTAAAGTACTACATCAGTACGCTCACGGGTCTTTTCAACTCAGTAAAAGATTAATCTCCCTCCGCTGAACTCCTGGAATCACGCGGGAATGGAGAGATACCGCCTCGTTCTGGACGTGAACTGTCGTCGGCTTTAAGACAGTACGTGTGGTGTATTTTCCGGTTTTGATTTTTGTGAGGAGTGTTTGCTGAACTGGTAGGCTGCGAAGCCTCTGATTCTTTAATCATAATCAGTCCCAGATGGGTCGACCGGAGAGCGCTAATGAAAGCTAATGTAAACACTTGCTTTGAGTTCATTCCACTTGACTGACTTTGTTTAATGGATGCGCTGTAGCTACCAACAAACTCCAAATAAAGCGGCTCTTTTACAGTTCCACAGAGAAGCAAACCCGCACGCAAAACAAACCATCTCCCTGCCACGCACACCAACACCTCCAATCAATCAAACAGCCCTGCTCTTTTCCATTTTTTTTTCTTTTAATGCATCAGACTTGTAAAAACAATCAACGACTAAAGTACAAACACATATCACGGGACAAACAACACAAGCTCTTTTCACAACAAATGCCAAAAAAGGGAGGGGGAGGGGCTTCTTCTTATTTTTCCTCCATGTTACAAATTCTTTTTATTTTTGTTCTCCTTTTTATTATTTTTTTTTCTCCTGTTTTTCATTTGACCTTGTTTGTGTTGAATCATAGAAGCATAAGAGGAACACATAATGACAGCTTACTGACTAGAACACGTCATTAAACCATTTCACTGGCTGTCAAAGCATTGTTGGCTTCACCTGTAATTGGCCGATTTTGACTGGGTTCTAATTGTGACTGATTGTTGTTCTAGAACAGAACATGGACCTGGTCGTCTAAATACATGGGCAACACCTCTCTGGAGTGGTACACAGCATAGTTAAACATAGACACTTTTCAAGAAATAGACATCAATTCAGTTGTAAACTCAAGTTCTTGGATACAATGTTGAGGGGCATGAAAAGAACTAATGAGATTCCTCTTTGCGTTTTAATTAAATGCATGTGTACAAAAATTAAATTGTTTTTTTGTTTTTTGTTTTTGTTTTTTTTTTTCAAGATATTTCGACTAAACTATGAATAGATTTGTGCAGAACAGAAAACTATTTTGGCTTTCTGATGAAAATGCCTGAAAATGCAAAAAGGTAACCCAAATAACTCCTAAAGAACGGTTCCAAATGCTTGTGTATAACATACATGAAACATCCAAACTGCAACACTCATCCCTTTGAAATGCAAGTTTCATTGGTTGGATGGCTTCAAAACCTGATCTGAATTGTTAACCAGCTTCCTTTCCATAGAAAAAAAAAACAACAACATTTGCATACAGATAACAGGTCTCTACAGACTCTCTCTCTCTCTCTCTGTCTCATACACACTCAC
This sequence comes from Chanos chanos, assembly GCF_902362185.1. Lineage (NCBI taxonomy): Eukaryota > Metazoa > Chordata > Actinopteri > Gonorynchiformes > Chanidae > Chanos > Chanos chanos. Next base: position 18,053,121 of record NC_044508.1, on the reverse strand, counting down.
ACACTCACACACACACACACTCACACACACACACACACACACTCACACACACACAAACACACACACACACACACACACACATTGAGCAAGACGTAGGAGAGGGAGAGAGAGAGAGAGAGAGAGAGAGAGACAGAGACAGAGAGACAGAGTAAATGAAAACCTTCCATAAGAAGTGCAAGTCTAAAGATAGCTTTACATCTTTCACTCTTTCCCCTCTCTCTCTCTTTCTCTCTCTCTCACTTCAGGGCGAACTCATACTGTATGATATGTGGGTGTACTGTGTTGCTGAGTTGAAGCTGGTGGTTTGAGAGCCATAGAAACAGTGACCCGGAAACTAACCTTATCTACCAGAGGACAGACACATATTACAGACTTCATGTTGATAATGATCCAAGGCCTATCTGGGGACTAAGGAGAAGTCAGGCCTCCTCCCCGTGAGAAGGAGAAATGACTTCAGAAACCTACGAGGAACCTGGAGGCAAGGTCTCACTAATGAGCCCGGACGACTGAGGAGACGATGTGGAGACGGGCTGTGTCTCCTGCTTCCCCTCCAGTCACAAACACCGGCTTCTGAAAATGTCATTTCACCTCTCCGCCAGCCACCCAGCCATAGTCTTGTGTGTAATAAAGGGAAGGCTGGGATTTCAATTGCGCTGTTTTAAAATCTCAGAATTGATGAAGTCAATGAGGGACTGATTTAAATGCATATGTTACCCTCTGAGTGCTGACTGAGGCTGCTGGTCTGTGTGATTAACGTTTTTTTTTTTTTTTTAAGACACTGGGACTTTGGTATAAGATCGTAATATGTCTGATTTAGTGGATTCCTTCACATTTTTTTTATATCTACATACTGAAATGTACACTACAGGAAAATACAAGAGATAATAACAGGACAATAGTACATTTTAGACTAATTTGGCCATATTTGGATCAACGTGTCCAGTGGTTGTTTTTTCAGACTGCCTCCAGGAAACAAGGTTTTGGTCACCTCGGAGGAGGCGTTCTGACTGCCGGTTTGGGACCTTAACCTTCCAACAGAGATCAACGTTTCAAATCTGTATTCAGTCTAGGAAATAATGAGACAGGGCAGCCTCCACCCTCTTTCACTGTGTCTTCTCTATCCATTTATACATATTAGCCCTGGAATGGGTCACATTTAATCATTTCAGTTGCAATGGAGAGGACAGTGACACACACACACACACACACACACACACAAGGCCTTCTGCATCCTGCTCACTGACCAATGCTAATGGCAGTTTTGGAATGCTTCAGCGAACAGCTGTGTTTACTCTCTTACAAGCTACTCTAATAAACAATGCCCCTTCTCCAAGTTCTCCCAAATTAAGAGAAACACCACTCCTTGACACCAATGAATGAGACAAAAATGAGTCTAGCAGGCATTAAGAGAAATGAGCTAACAGCAACAGACTTAACCACTAATCACACACCAGAGTGCCATCTTGACAACTCCACATAGACTTAAAGGCTTTTTAATGCCCATTCAACAGAGCCGTGGGGACCAGCTGAGGGTCTCCCAAAGCTTGAATTGCCCAACCAGATGAAGATTGAGGCCTGATATTAAAATGGACAGTGGAGAAAAATAAATTATGTCAGTACTTCCTCCACATTTTTTCCCCATAGGCTACACATAAAAGTTGTTTCTTTTAACGCTACTGAGCCCCCCCCCCCTCCATCCCACCAGCTTGATTGGCTGCTATGGCAACACACTGTGCTTTTGTCTTTGACCTCACTGCCAGATTTCATAGGAAACAACATTGCCGTGCCAAGAACCAGAAAGCTGTTTGCCTCCCTCCAAAGGCGAGGGGCGTCCGTGAGGAGGACTGTGGTAAAAATTAGATGGATTCAATGGAGCGAGTGCTAACTCGGATGTTCTGCTAGGGCATCGACATTAGGAGATCCGTGAGTTCTCCAAAAAATAGCAGAATTTCAGCTGAAGGACAGGGTGAGTGGGTGTGCGTGTGTGTGTATGTGTGTGTATGTGGGGTTTTTTTTCTACTTCCATAATGACCTCCAGTTGTGCGGCGTAGCTGAAAATATTACACGCGTTCAACAGGAGAAGTGTAACCGGTCCACAGAAAGGTCAGAGTAATCTCAGAGAGCCGCGGGGGGTCGTATTTGCCTGAATTCTGCCACATTACTGATCGACAATCCTCCATAATCCACAAATTGTTCTCTCTTTCTTCCTTTCTTTCTTTGGGCTTTGTGTTTAGAGAGAGAAGGAGAGACATTTTTTGAAAGGCTAAAATTCTCTCACACTGTCTGCTGACTGACAGTCAAGGCAGGCTGGCAGATGCCTTTGGTGAGAAGTAAGAGAATAACAAAAAGAGAGAAAGAGAGAGAGGGAGAAAGAGAGAGAGAGAGAGAGAGAGAGAGAGAGAGAGAGGGAGAGAAGAGATGTCAGAGTGGAAGAGAGATGGAGGGAGAGGTAACAATATCGAACGCTATCCCAGGGGCCAGAAGCGGTTAACAGTGTTTGACAGCTGTGGCAGTCCGTGCCCAACACCTGAGCCACTGGCACCAATAGGAGACTCTCACTGTCCGGGGGTGAACCGGGGTCCACCCAAGCATCGGCAAATCCCTGTTAGTGCATTCTGACACCCACCAAGATGAAATGTCACTGCCTTCCAGCCTCACCCCTCCCACCCCAAATGCTACCCCCCCCCCCCCACACACACACACTTGACACAGTCAGCATAAACATAATCTTGACCTTGCCATACAAGTAAGCAATTTATATGAAACTCCTCTAAACTCCTCTACATGAGCATAAAACAATTCAAAACTCGGAGGCAGACAGATAAGCTCTTCTCTGAGAGACTTAATCATCCTCTTGTGCTGAAGTCCTTGAGAGGTTTTTTTGTTTGACGGTCTTTGTTCACGACAGATGAACAGAGTCAGTCGATTCACGATTAGAAGAGTCATATTATTTCTGGAGGTCACGGAGCAGTGTATATGAAGTAGGCAGTGCTTTGCTCTGAGGTCTCCCACAGTGGGTGCTCTTTTCTTTCTTTGCTTCGCATGACAGGTGTAAAGGAACTTATCTACCAGGAAGTGTCACAAAAATGACAAGGCCATGCAACGGAAATCATGACAAACATGACTAATTACACACATAATTACTCAAGGTAAAGATAAATCAGCTTCTAGCAGTTGAACAGTCAGCTATGAGGATGATAAAGATCTACATTAGCTTTAGTGCTTGATACAGTCAATTCACTTACAGCCATGCTGGTTACTCATCTGTTCCTGTGTGATTGTGTTATTGAGGGCTTTATGGATTTCTTGCTAAAGTTAGCAACGTTCAATTGAGTCAGTGATCAAGAGAATAACAGAAATAAAGGGCAAAACTAGAGTGTGCTATACATTTTCACAAAGTCAAAGAAGTCAGTGCATTGAGAGAGAAGACTCGCAGAGCAGTAGCAAGCTCAAATTTCCATACACCCACCAGCTAATCCAATAATCACATATTAAGAGAAAGAGGAACTCAAAACATTAATTAGACATTGTTTTCTCTTTTCAGATGTATAATTTATTTATATGACTGGTGTACTGAAGACATAAATGAATCATAACTCAGCACATCCTATTCAATTGTATTAGTATTGCAAAAATGCTGATATATTCAACGCCATCAAAGAGCCTGCGTTTCCAAAGGGCTCAGGGCTCAGTGTGAAATGCTCAAATCTAGCAGGCTGCTGAAAATTTAACCTGAGATGCAGACCTTCTTTAGGGACCTGCTGTCAAACCTGTCTTAATCTGTGAGATGTACAAACAGCTCTGCACTGCAACGTGTGTGTGTGTGTGTGTGAGTGTGTGTGCATATGTTTGTGTGTGTGTGTGTGTGCATGTGTGCACATGTGCGGGCGCATGTGTATGTATGTGTGCGCGTGTGTGCGTGCGTGTGTGTGTGTGTGTGTGCATATGTGTTTGTGTGTGCGTGTGTTTGTGTGTGCATGTGTGTGTGTGTATGTGTGTGTGTGCGTGTGCGTGTGAGTGTGAGTGTGAGTGCATGTGTGTGTGTGAGTGCATGTGTGCATGTGTATGTGTATCTGTGTGTGTGTGTGTGTGAGTGCATGTGTGCATGTGTATGTGTGTGTGCGTGCGTGTGTGTGTGTGTGAGTGCATGTGTATGTGTATGTTTGCGTGCGCGTGCGCGTGCGTGCGTGTGCGCGCACCAGAGAACAGCAGGTCCTCCTCTCCTTCATTACTGCTCTTGAAGAATTCATTCACACAGTTGCAAAAATAGCCTTCACTGTGGTAAGCATGTGGCCTTATTCAGTGTGAACAATAGGTATATCAGCCATCTCATTGGCACGGAGGGTGGCATCTGCTCCAGTGCGGATGGGCATTTTACTGTAGTCCGGTGACTGGGCCAAGACTAGCCAGAACTTATTGACTCTAATGCTTCCGTTGTTTTGTTTTGTTTTTTTAAATCACAAATATTAACACTAACAACTGCCCAAATCTGTGGACAGCCAGGCAAAAATGCCCAATTTTATTAGTATTCTGAATACCAATTCCTCCTGCAGCACAAAAACGTAGAGAGGTCCATATCTAAGCATCAGGTTTCAGTGCTAAAATTCCTGTAGCGGCCATTGCTGTTTGCATAGTTGGAGACTAGGTTGAGGGTTTCGGCTCCAAATAATAAACCCTAGTTTGGGAAAAATGCCCAGAGACCCACAGACAGTCCACTCCGATCTAAGACACCAGGGACCAAACTTAAACAGTTTAACCTTCAGTCGCGCGGAATCAATTAAAAAATGAACAGAGACATAACACCACAATAACAGATGCCCCATAAAACTCCCTTCTGTATATGAATAAAACCAGCGGAGCCCACACTGAATGGCTACGCAGAGGGAGTTTGTGTGAGCTAATATTGCCCAGGCGGGGTCAGGAGGGGGCTATTAGGCTGGCTGTTAGCTCCACCTCACAGTTTTCATAGAGCGTGAACAGAGCTTTGTTGGCGGTGAGAACGCTGATGGCCAGGCTGTAGAGTAAACTCGTTCGGCTCTGAGGCCCACGCCGCTGGGTCCTCTGCCACGATGCCCTGCCCCCAAGTACCCCCAGGAGACGTTTAACCGAACATCCACAACTGCAGCGGGCCAACCGTGATGCCCCACAAACGGGTCCTCCATTTGCTCCAGGAATCCTGTGGAGCTTTCTTTTAGAAAACTAATCAGGCACAATCCAAATAAGCAAAACAAATAACAAAAAAAAAAGAAAAAGAAAAAAAAGCCAACAACAACCAAAAAACGGAAAACAATAAACAATCGAGGCGACGTCGGTCGGAAAAACGTCAAGATTGATGAAAAGGGTGTGAGGGTGGCAGGAATTAAGAAAAGAAGAGGATTTAAGATGAATTTAGTCAGCCACTTTTCATTGTTTTTTTAGACAAAAGGAGAGCGTAGAGTGATGAATAGTTTGAGGAGATTCATTGACTCTGTGGTGTGACGTGGAAGACAGAGTGCCAAAGCAAGTGTCTGGATACTCTGTACATGGCAGGCTGAGAGTAAACGGCAAGACCGTTGTGCCAAAGCACGGGGCAAACCCGCCGTAAAAGCCAAGTCAAATCAATAGACCACCAACCTGGCCTTTTTAGGCTCCAATACACCAACTAGGCAACAATTCCCGCAGCTACAAAGAAAGTTGGATAAAATCGGATAAACCCGACCACCTCTATCAACCCTTCCAAAATCTTGGAGGGTGCTAAGAACATTCTGACACTTTCTAGGCTGCCCAGGCAGGCTGACTGGGTTTGATCCGCCTCAGAAGAACTGGGAATGGGGTTGCTTCCAAGCAGAGTGGTGGCCAAACACAACCCACGCCAGGTCCAAACAACCTCTGCCAGACCAGAGGTCTGAACCTTCTCCAATTAGAGTTCCCACATCACCCACTTTCACTCTCTGTCACACACACACACACACACACACACACACACTCACGCACACGCACACGCACATGCACACACATACACCCACACACACACACACACACACACACATACACACATACACATACACACACACACACACACACACACACACATACACATACACACACACACACACACACACACACACACACGAGAGCAGTGCTATTTGTGTTAGACCAAGACAGAACACACAGGAAGACACTGTGAAATCTAGGACTTTCTTATCAACAGTGTTGCTGCTTTGTTTATAGAAAAACACGGTACGGCACATACGGACTCTGTAATAGAGAAAGTGGAACTTGAGCCTGTATTCATCCTAAAACAGAACTGTGCTCATTAAAAGCAGTGCTGGGACCAGCAAGACTTCCGAATTCCTTCCAGTAACAGCGGCATTTGATTACTGCCAGAATCAGACATCATGAGAAAACTGTAATTGAATTGTTCTCTCGATTGTTCGCATAAAAAAAAAAAAAATAAATAATAATAATGAATAAATAAATAAATAAAAATCACATTTTCTTCATCAAAGGCCTTCAGAATGAGAGATCTTACGCTTGTCTAATAACCTGGAGTACAAATCTAGTGGGGAAGGAGAGAGGGTGGAGGGAACTTCTCTAACCATAGCGTCTCTGTCTGAGCCCGCTCATGTACGCATGAAAGAACTGGAACAATTTAATTGATGCAGAGAAACAAAAGAGACAGGAAGAGGGGAATAGGGAGGTAATGGCTTGTTTAAGATCTTCCTAATGACAACATCTGCAGGGGTAGCTAACTCTCATCTGTAAAGTGAGCATATTACTTCAGAATTAAACATGGTCTCAATCAAGACTTCTTAAAACAATCTCTCTCTCTCTCTCTCTCTCTCTCGCTCTCTCTCTCCCCCTCTCTCTCTTTCCATCTGCCTTAAACCCTAATTTTTAAGCCTGAAGCTGAACGAGTTCCACAATCCTTTCATTGCTCTCTTTGTTTTATCCCAGTGATTGGCTCGAGATTGAAAGATTTAACAATTTGAAAGAGTCCTTCGGCGCTTTCAATGAAATCCAACGCTAATACTTTTTTCAGTGCTGTTTTTCTACTTCTGTATCATAAAAGAAAGAAGTTTGAAGAGGTAGATTGCAAAAAATTGCAAATTGTGCAGAATGCAATTTTTTAAATCCTTTAATATTCTAACATGTAATCCAGTGTACTGTAAAATCTACTTATTATAAAACCACAAAACATACTTGAGTCGCTTGATCCTTAAAGTAAAGCCTGGCTTTAAGAACGAGAAAAAAAGAAGAAATTCATCCGACTGTATCTCTATAGACACTCCGTCTTTCTTCTATCTCTTTCTGTATTTGTTTATCAGAGGTCGGAGCAGTGCTTACATTGCATTACCCAAGATGACACACACACACACACACACACACACACACACACACACACATTTATACCGCAGAATAGTCTCATATTTGGCCGCTGGCTCTGAGGCTTCTGCCTCCGCCTTTAAATTCGGTGGCACAGACCATCACCACTGAACATCAGATCTATAGGTACTGTAAGTTCTAGCCTTTGCCTTCAAAGCATGACTTTCTAACTGACTTTCTAACTGATTGGCCCTCTCCGGCCAATCAGTTACAGGTACTGGTTGTCAAAAGCGACAATCTGCAGGACTCTTTGAAGTAAGAGAAATGCCTCTTCACTGAAGGTGACATACGATGACTCCACCTGCTGATCTAATGATCAGTTATAATGATTTTATTGTGATGGTTAAGAATAGGAGTGGGAGTTGGGGAAGCTGATTCAACTTCATTTGTAAGGGACAGAGGCTTAAACTTTAAACCATCTTTAAATCACCCAGAAATGTATGCTCCAGATTCCAGAGCGGGTCACGACACAAAGCGTCTGTGTGGTTGCCTGCCCTACCCCAGGAAAACATTTAAGTGTGAATAAGATCACGTCGCCTAACACATCAGTGTATCATTTACCTCTCACATCTGCTAAAATCAGGCTTCATATTGCCCAGCTGTACTAATGAACCAATGGCCTATGTACAGCTGTACTTTTCTGATGTCACACAGTTAGCTTTCATTACCTGTGTATGCTGCTCTGACGGGTAGTGGAGAGTCATTTGAAACACGCTGTGAATGATTCACTGACTGAAAAAGAAAGACATGTTGTTGTGTTTTGTGCTTTTTAAGGGTTTCCCAATGTGTTTATCAATCACTCATGTGTCGTTGGTGAGTGACAGACACATGAGCTTAAGGTAAGAACATTAACCACAGAGCTTGATGTTTGGGCACTGCCTTTGACATTGGCCAAGCCATGCTACGCATAACGAGGGAATGCTCCGTCAGTTTTCACTGTCGACATGATTCACCTTTTCAGCACATGTTCAGACTCACAGTAATCTTGTCATGTGTGAAAACAGCATTTTTCTGCTTGCAAATATAAAAGAAGACAAGGTTGAAAAAGAATACCACTTTTTTTTTTCCTGGCCTCATCAATCTCCTGGCTAAACACACATACATGAACACACACACACACACACACACACACACACAAACAAACACACGCTGGCTCATGAAAATACATATGTAACTTAAAAAAAAAATCAGCTTTGCCTAACCTTTTTGAGAGAACATTGTGCCTTAACTATGTCTGCAGGCTTTGTAAAAGTCCTGGCATTCGATCTTGTCACTGGTTTGCTACTGTATGTGATGAATCTGTAAATCATTCTTTCAATATTCTTTGGGCTGTGAATAAAACGGAGAAAACTGCATGCATCAGGGAAGTCAGGAAAAAGGCTGGTGTGAGGAGGGCCTCGTTACAGTCAGGAAAAAGGCTGGTGTGAGGAGGGCTTGGGTACAGTCAGGAAAAAGGCTGGTGTGAGGAGGGCCTCAGTACAGTCAGGAAAAAGGCTGGTGTGAGGAGGGCTGGGTACAGTCATGAAAAAGGCTGGTGTGAGGAGGGCTTGGGTACAGTCAGGAAAAAAGCTGGTGTGAGGAGGGCTGGGTACAATCATGAAAAAGGCTGGTGTGAGGAGGGCTTGGCTACAGTCAGGAAAAAGGCTGGTGTGAGGAGGGCTGGGTACAGTCAGGAAAAAGGCTGTAGTAAGGAGGGCCTCAGTACAGTCAGGAAAAAGGCTGGTGTGAGGAGGGCTTGGGTACAGTCATGAAAAAGGCTGGTGTGAGGAGGGCCTCAGTACAGTCAGGAAAAAGGCAAGTGTGAGGAGGGCTTGGGTACAGTCATGAAAAAGGCTGGTGTGAGGAGGGCTTGGCTACAGTCAGGAAAAAGGCTTGTGTGAGGAGGGCTTGGGTACAGTCGGGAAAAAGGCTGTAGTAAGGAGGGCCTCAGTACAGTCCAGGGCTCGGCTGGGAGCTGAGTGACCGCTCTGTCACAGCACTTTTCATGTCCCGCAAATGACACATAACGATTTGGACAATGCAAAAAGTACCCATTCTTGTCAGTCTCCTGCAGGACATTCAGCCGAGAGAAAAAGGTCAGAATTATCTTTCCCCTGGCTCGCCAGTCAGAAAAAAAAAAACAAAAAACGATGACTCACTGTCTCTCTCTCTCAGTTCTCTTAACTACAGAACAAAATCTGTACAGACATATTATATAATTATGACTCCAAATCACCGTCCACTTCAACTGCACCTGGGGGCCCAAAAATCTCCCATGAGTATCAGGGATTCACGCTGTCTTTTCAGGGTCACAGCCATGCTTGCAACAACACACATTAAAGAAAAGTTTTTTTGTGAAGAAAGACAGAGGGTGAAAAACATGCACAGACACAGACATACACACACACACACACACACACACACACACACACACACACACACACACGCACGCACACACACACACACACACACATGCACACACACACACACGCGTGCACGCACACACGCGCACACACACGCACACACACACATGCAGACACACACACGCGCGCACACGCACACACACACACACGCGCACACACACACATATATGTTTTTTTTCTGAGAATATAAACTAACAGTCACTGTTTGAATAAAGTGAGTCTGTGTGTGTATTCAGAAGTGGGCCAGAGCCTAAAGCTAGTTCATTCCAAAAGGAAGTCCTTTCAGCTGCAAAGACGCACATCCTTGAAAAAAAAAGGGGGGGGGGGGGGGCAAACAGGCAGGGCTGATTTAAAAAAGAGCTGACAGACCCAGATTTGTTAAGAACTGCTTCGTCATGCTCAGAGCCCCCCCATTAAAAAAAAAAAAAAAAAACACTCCTTCAAAGGCAAATCACCTAAAAAAAAATATCAAAAGGAAATTCGTGACAGAAATGTACGCTTTAAAGGCATAATAAACAGTGCAACACAGAACTCTATTTTGTTGATTTAGATCTGATTACTAAGCCAAACTATCATCAGTACAAGGTTAAGTTGGCCGAATCTGAGGTGACGTTTCAGAGCTGTTTCTGCACGGGGCTTCAGGTTCAAGATTAAACTGAGCTTACAGGAGATTTGTTATTAATTAATTACCACCTAATTCAGGATTAATAATTGATTACCTAACGAATTTTTTTCAGTTGGGTAGTTATTCAAAGCAAAGAGATTCACTTTCCCTCGGAATGATGTTAAATGATTAAAAATAGGAATCTTGCGATGTGACACTAAAAGTCCTTTTCTCTTCCTCCACGTACTTTGCATACTGATAAGCACAAACAGGAGTAAATACCTTAACACTAAAACTGTCATGCATTTGTCAGCTATGTTCAGACAAAAAAAATGTAAGTTTTTAAGCTATTTATTTAGCCTTTAGTGAGAGAACTGTAATGAAGTCTCTCAGTGGTGGCTTCTCTGTGTGTGTGTGTGTGTGTGTGTGTGTGAGAAAGAGAGAGGGGGGGGGGGGGGGAGAGAATCTGACATGTTAAAAGTGTAATCACAGGAAACACAGCCAAGAACTCACTGTATCAGCAAAACCATGTGACCAGGGTCTAGACACATAGCTATGACTCTTTTTCTCTCTCTGTCACACACACACAAACAAACACATATACACATAAAAACATCTTTAGATTGGGCACTCCATTGACCTCCATTTTACTGTAGTTATAAGCTCATTATAAGCTGAACCCTAACCCTAATTATAATCAAAGGCGGGAGACATTTAAGCATTACATTGTTTTATGTTTTAACAGCAACAGCAATAATTTTATTGATTTACTGATTTATTTTAATGGTTTTCCATAGAGATAAGCAAATGTCCTCGCTATATCACCACTAGTCAGATATTTACAGCCTTATGGGGATATATATGTCCATAGGAAAGCTTAAACTACCACACACACACACGCGCGTGTGCGCGCATGCGCGCATGCTCACTTACTCACACACATTCACACACAAACACACACACACACACATACACACACACACACACACACACAAACAAAAACAAAAAAAAAAAACTAGAGCCGTGCCATTTTCTCAATGACATGACCTTAATTCTAACAACAGCATAAAGGCTTACAAAACTGTGTTTCGGATTCATAACAGAACTATAATGTACAACATTTTGGGACACAAAAACTGACCTTTCGTTCCAGTTTCCATTTGTGTTTTCTAAGTATTGGACCCTTTTGTTCTCTGTTCACAATGTCCTCTCTCTGAGAGGAACAGCTACAGTAAATCTACAACATTGCTGTCCAACCACATAAAATCACAGACAGACTAAAAGCTGGGCCTTTGGCTGGCTATTTGCTGAATTGCTGCTGTTTTTTAAAGCACTGGAAATGGCGGGATGTCCAAAATAGTTATGCATTACTGAGAATACAGTCAGAGTAATTGTTGTTTTATAAAGAGCCATTTCAGCATAAGACTACCTGAGCTAAAGTGGTTGACTCTTTCAGCGGCTCACTAAAATGCCAGTCTTGCCGAGAAAAGCACAAACAGGACCTTCAAACGACATTGAGATGGTAGATGATCTGTTTCTCTCCAAAACAATCAAGTTTGTGATCAGAGTTGCCAAAACAGGTTAAATTTCGGAAGCCTGAGTCATGGACGCATGGACGGAGAACACACTGAATATTCCCGCTGTTCGCTGCGAGAGGTCACCTGCGATACTAAACCATCTCACACACAGTCACTGATGTTCATACTCTCAAAAAATTTGAGAGTACTCATTGTGAAATGAAGTTATTGTGAGGGTCTATTCGGTTTAAAACACAGAACCAGCCTGTCCCTCTTACGTAATAAATACAATTTGTGATCTTGTCACTATTGGCAGAAAACGACCCTAAACTGAGACAGTCAAACTGCTGAGCCAAGTCAAAGGCACCATTTCAATCCGATTGGCTTTCATAACATTTACCGTGACTTTAGTGATGCGATCGCAGACTCGCTGAGAGAAATAGCAAAACGGCGACAGGAAACAAGTCGTGGTCATTTGAGGAGAATGTCTATGCTTAAAAAAAAAACAGCTGTCATTAAGACAGTGTGTAACAGCTTAGACAATCTTGACATTCTCTGCAGTGCCATTCTGCTTCTGACACTGCTACGTAATTACCACAAAAATGCGGGCCAGGAAATCAATGGAGCGCTGCAGTAGACGGTGGTTTACTGAACCTGGTGAAACTCTCAGCTTTAACATGGTCAATGGGCGCTCTTGAGATGCAGGCAAGTGCTCTCCACTTTCCTGACTCCCACAGTCTTGATCAGAAATCACAGGAATTCTACCTTGTAATACTCGGCATAGATTTGCATCTCATTTGCATACATAATCAAAGCAACTCTCTCTCCTCCTTGAGATCTGGGCAAACAGGCATCTGAAGGGGGGGGAAGAGGGGGTGCTTTGGGAAAGGCAGGCAAATGGTGGGTGGGGTGGGGTGGGGTGTCCATTGGGTGCTTCTGTGTTTGATGTGGTATTAGTTGTTGCTGTGTTATATGGGAACAACCACACCTGTAGTGATAGAGCAATAGACAAACAGACAATAAGGAAATACATTGTATCTACACACACGCGCACACACACACACACACACACACACATATATATGGAGCAAGGGAGAGAAAGAGAGAGAACGAGAGAGGAAGAGGTGGAGGGGGGGCTTGTACTGTCTACTGGTTGACTTACTTTTTTCTCTGAAGTTAGCCTGATCTCCTGTCATAGTATTCACCACATACACACTCAGGGTCACATTTAAATGAATCATTTTGTGCTGCTGACAGTAAAACGTTACAAGGTAATGGGAGGCCTGGTGGTGAATTGGGACCATGGACGGATGACAGTGCTGTTTGCTTTGCACAGCCTCGTCTGCGACAGCTCAGCCAAAGACCCCAAGTCTGACGAAACCCTGACGATGCACAGGCCCACTCACTACAGGAGACCGTTTGGGATGCACCAGGGCGGCAATTAAATTCTAATGCCCCTTCTCTGTCTGCACCCTCGTCCGAGAGCAGGGGGACCTCTGGCCGCTTCTTCCACTGGAGTAAATAAAACGGGGGGGATCAAAGAACTCGGCGCAAAGCGAGGCAATTTCAGCCGAATCCCCGCAGAGCCGGGACCTGGACGCGAATCGAACGAATCAAACGCCGGCCCGCGTACGCCGCTCAACACGCCCGGGCCACGTTAATAAAACATCAACACCGACCGCATCAACACCGACCACTCGCAGCGCGGGGGGGAGTCTGTGGGGAAACCACTGCAAGCCCCGGCCTCACACCGGAAGCTTCCCAGAAGATCGCTCTCATTTTTCCTTTTAATGAATTATGAATACGCCACTAGAGAGCCTTCTGTTTGCCACGTATTTACTCACAAAGACACTTCATTATAATCTCAGTGGACATTGTGAAGGGAAAAATATATATATGGCTCTGACTGTAAACAGGTAAACAACAAATGGCATCAGAGTTGCTCTGTACAAATGTTTTTTTCTTTTCTCCTCACTAACGAGCGTAAGTTTAGAGAAATTTGTGCCATAGGTGACATGATAAGGCATGTGGTGGAGTAATCTACACGCATACATTGACCTAAACATACGGACAGAGTCAAGAGTCTAGGGATTCATTATAAATCAACTTGGCAAAGAATGGTGATAAATTAATAGATAATCTTTGGTGATTTCTAGCTGTTTGCATCTGTTCCTCCACAGAAAGGTTAATTGGATGGAGTAGAGCCTGGAAAATGAGTCACAAGAAACGAATGATTTCAAATGGTGGTAGCATTCCTGATCTCTCTGTGAGGCTGAGACGTCAGCTCGGTGTGGGGGAGGAGAGAGACAGAGAGAAAGAGAGAGAAGAAAAAAGAGAGAGTGCGTAAAGGAGAGAGGGAGGCAGAGACCAAATCATTATTTTCCTATAAGGCAAGCCACTTGAGAGAGAGAGAAAGTGTGTGTGTGTGTGTGTGTGTGTGAGAGAGAGAGAGAGAGAGAGAGAGAAGGAAAGAGAGAGAGGGAGGGACGGGGGGGGGGCAGCGAGGGAGGCGGGGGAGTGGTAAGTTGACAAGACGGTTTCCATGCGGGGGAAAGGCAGATGCGACAAAAGGAGGGAAGGAATGAGAGGACGGAAAACAAGTGGCAGCCAGCAGCTGTTCTCGGAACAGTCCTGCGTCTGAATTTGGGCTGTGCCATGATTAGAGAGCTATTCCACCCCGGTCCTAACCCGCCAAACATCCAGACCCCCCCAACCCTAACCCTAACCCGCAGAAGACCGAAGCTAGCCTCTGACAAGTCACATCCGCACCAGAGGAGTGGGGCAGAGATGAATGAGACCCACTGTTGTGAAAGTGGCTGAAGATGAGCAGTGACAGACAAAGCCACACATACACATGAGTCTGATACTAAAACAGTACAGAAACACACCCACCAGATTTGGTCAGTGATGACAGCAAACCTCTGCTTCGCTGACCTGCCCTTTACACCTTCCCCTTACTGTGTGTGTGTGTGTGTGTGTGTGTGTGTGTGCACGTGCCACTACGTGTGCATCTGTATGTCTGTTCATGTTTTTTATGTGTATATTTATGTTTAGCCATGAGTTATCGACAGGTTTCTCTTTCCAATAAGAAAGCTGTCTCTCAGACTTCAACACAATACACACACACACACACACACACACACACACGCACACACACACACACGCATAAACCTCTTCTCCCAACCTTAACCTCTGGTACCGCCCACACCTGTCCAAACACTAGCTACAGCTCCTTCATACGGGAGGGTCAAGTACAGCTGCTCAGCTCCAGTGGCAGGCAGAGGCAGTTGTAAATTAGCGCCAGAGAGAGAGCTCCACAATCAGCCAATTAACTCAGAATCCAGAAAGGCCAATGCAATCTCATCTCTGCAGTACTGCCCTGGCGCCCGACACACATTCATTACAGCAGCACGGCTTTCCCAAGCTGCTACCTCAGAGCAGAAACAGTGGCACGCACGCACACACGCATGCACTCACACACACACACACGCACACACACGCACGCGTGCTCGCACACACACACACCCATAAAGCCTGACTGGGCTGCAGGACTCAACAGCTCTGCATCAGGTTGACACAATTTCTTTCTCTCTCTCTCACTCCCTCAGTCTTGCTGTTTAATACCCTCACCTCTCTCCCAATCACTCTAAGTAGAGAGTAAAGGAGAGAGTGGACAGGCTTTAATTAAAAGCCACAGAGAAGAGGGGGAACAGCAGAGCGTTTCATCTCTCTCTGTTTCGCTCTCTGTTCTTAATGATAAATGCTCTTTTTCCAAACGAGGGCGTGTCACCGTCATTTTGGCAGTGAGAGGGAAGGGACCGTACGTCTGTCTACACTGTGACATCACTGCGACATGGCCACTCTTCTCCCAACATCCTAGGCAGGTGTTGTAGTGAAAGGTAGGCAGAGCATGCCACAGTATCCGTAGGACAAAATCAGCACAAATTCAGTACAGTGGCAGTGGAATACTATGATGTCACTTTAACCTTGCTTACACCATGTGACTGAACCAGAGAATTCCTCATACATCAGAGGAGATTCATAAGGAGGCAGTCTACACTGTGTGAACTGTCACCCTTTCGACTCCTCATGATTTTGGAATGATCTATAAGATTAGTGGTAAGGCAGATGACATGGCATTCAGCAGCATTACTGACTCATCATTCCAATCTCTATCAGCAGTAGCACCACCACACAGACACACACACACATACACACACACAAACACACACACACACACACACACACACACACACACACACACACGCACGCACGCACGCATGCACTCTCAAACACACACACACACACACACACACACACGCGCTCTCAAACACACACACACACACACACACACACATAGACATGCAAACAACACAACATACACGCAAACATCTCCATGTCCCACATAGATTAGTGATGCTGTGTGAATTTTATGACATTTACAGCAAGAAAAAAAAATCTACTAAGTCAATCAGAGTAAATAATGACAGTGAATGAGGCAGAGTTACAAGGTCACGAGTGACGTGTTTGTTTTTCTTCCTCCAAAGAGAATAAAAAACCTACTAATGGGTCTCAAAAGGCTTGATGATTTGCCACAAATGGAACTGAGATTTTCTTCACAAAGGCATCAGCTACAAGTGTCTTGTTTTCAATCTTACCCTCCATCTCAATCTATCTGTCCATCCACAGCAGGCCAGATTACCCTGCATCAAACAGCCACTCAACTCCTCACATCTCCCTCTGATGTCTTAAAAAGAACCTCAGTGAGTCAGAAGTCAGGGTTCTGACTTGGTTTAACATAAGATTACCCAGCCTGCACACACACACACACACACACACACACACACAGAAACAAGATTACAGCAGCCACTTACAAAACCAGATTACAGCCAGCGTTTGCCGTGCACA
Organism: Chanos chanos; assembly: GCF_902362185.1. Classification (NCBI taxonomy): domain Eukaryota; kingdom Metazoa; phylum Chordata; class Actinopteri; order Gonorynchiformes; family Chanidae; genus Chanos; species Chanos chanos. Next base: position 18,036,325 of record NC_044508.1, on the reverse strand, counting down.
TTTTTCAAGCATTTCTAATGGCGTCTCCAGGCCTTACCATACAGGAAGAGCAAGACAGTGATGAATATATCTGAGCCGGCCAGGAAAAGAAGAACGAAAGAAAGAAAGAGAAAAAAAAAGGGTTCAAAAGATTAGCCTACACCTCCCGTTTTTCATCCTGACCCATCTGAGAGTGTAAAAACCGATTCAAATCCATCCAAAGAAAACTAAACGCAGGAAAGCTTAACTGGTTTCAAATGATAGGTAGACAGACCTAAGATATCACAGTACAGCAAATGAGACCTGTTGAGTCCTACTAATACTCTACCTTAAAAACATCTCAGGCGTGAAAATGACGTGCTCTGAACATACTTTATGCTAAGGATAGCTCTCTCATTACTGAGAATGTTTTCAATCTTGTCATCCATCTTAATCTGTCCATCCAGCCACATCAAACAGGTCTACCCTCCATCAAACAGTCACTCAACTCCCTACATCTCTATCCTTATTTCTCTCTCTAATGTACATTCAAACAGACTGGGGCCTGCTATATGCTGCACATATTTTACGCATTTCAGAGTCCTCTCAAATTATGCAATGACATTATGAATGAGACTGAGATGAAGTTTAACATGTTCAGGTAGTCCTCTCCTTTAAATAGATTATACTGAATGTGATTTTAAGAGAGACAGATTCACATTAGATCCTGTGTTACTCTGGCTATCGACAGTTTCGTTTCCACGTGTCTGTTACCAAACCATATGACTTCTTGTAGTATTTGGTCATATAACAAAATACCTCTTTTGAAGACAAAACACTGGCTGGGAATGAGTTATATTTGAACACTGTCGACTTTGAGTAGCCAAATGGCCTCTGAACGACACAGTCATGGCCAGAAGTCTTCAGCCAGAGCTTCAGCTGCAGTGAACAGAAAAAGCCACACGCCCCGACTATTTTTCCCGCTCAAAAGATTTCCCTTTGTATTCAGAGATTTTAAAAGTTTCATATCTCTTTCAGCACTGAGACAAAAGTGCAATGCCATGGTTTATCAGATCGTTTGTCCAAACTGCAAAATGTACACATGCAAAGTCACTGTGCTAAAAACAGATGAGCACAAGAACAAAACCAAGTAAAGGTTCCAAACGGTGCCGTTCAGGGACAGCATTGAGGTTTTGAATGTTTTTTTTTTTCTGAATTTTTATAAAATGTTTACATGTCCACAAAGCGCAGTAAAAAAAAAAGAAGAAGAAGGTAAGGGGAAAAAAAGAGCACTTTAAAGATAAAAAAGACTTGCGAGAGACTAGCACTCCTGTTGACTATGGCAGAATGAGACACGCACATAATCGGATGGTCCTTAGACGCCACCGAACGAGCCTTTTTGGGTCTGAACCAGCCAAACAAACACACCAACAAACAAACAGACAAGCAAACAAACAAAGAAACTTTATCTCTTTTCTGCCAAGAAGTTCTTGCAGTGTCAGGGTATTGTTGTAATGGGAGAGCTGAAATGCAAATCGGAAGTCGGGTCCTACCCCCACCCCCCCCCCCCCCCCCCCCCCCACCCACGGCCAGCCCCCCCACCACCTCCCGCCCGACCTCCCCACCCACTGTTTTGGGTCCGGCACATACTCTATCCACAGGGCTGGATTTTTAATTACAGCCAATCTCAGCTCTCCTGTCTCTGTGCCCCGGCATATGTTTCAGTCTTATTTACTGTGTGTGCACTCTGCAGCAGAGCATCAATAATTCTGTAAGAACATCTCTCTGTTTCAGAAGAGGCCCCCGCTCTGTAACAACCCCCACCCAGCACACCCCCACCCCCTCCCCCCCTTCAGAAATGCTCTGCTCTTCCACACGAAACGTGTCTTAAATTAATTATCTGTGTGACATTTAGTTTAAGAGAGGAAAGCCTGATTTTTCTCCTTTTTTTTTTTTTTTTTTCCCGGGACTGTAAATCAGAAAGGCGTTGCAACATTTGCTCTAAAAGCTCAAATTAACAACATTTCTCATTAGTTGAGGTTATACGAGGCTAGCATTTTTTTTTTTTTTTTTTTGTGCCTACTTTGTTTCTCATTTGTTTTTTGTTTTTTTCAATGCAATCTGTCACTGCCTGCCTCCTTTGAGGGTTGCGTATCTTTGTGTCTACCCATCATGCTTTGCTCCTCTACTGCTGCAGTCTACACATCTAGATCATTTTACTTTCTAAAGAAGGGGGAAGAAATCAGTTTTTCTGTGTAGAAGAATCACGCCTCTTTTCCTCAGACAAATTCCATCCTCCTCTAGAACAAAAATAAAAATAATAAAAAATAAAGCACAGATTATATCTGAGAAAAATAGCATTATGCGGTACATTAATATGAAAGAAGTCTTGAATAGAGCGCAGGCTTCACAAAGCTCGTCAGACATGGGAAACTTTACAGTTTCAGTTCTCTTTCTGTTCTGACGAGAAAGAAAACAGGAGCAAATGGATCTATGATTCAGTGTATATGTGTCCATAGGTTCTCACGGACTCAGGGCTGGTTTAGAGAAGCTGTAATGGAAGGCTCTTCGTGTCAAATCTGTGCTGCTGTGATGTGAACCAACAGCTCAGAGCCACTGAGTGTTGCCCCACGCTGGGATTGTTGGCCCCGGGGAACAACACCATGAAGAGAGGGGGATTTGAGCCCAGAAAAGCTTTCGTAACATGCTGAAAAATCCACCATAAACAGAACAGCCGTCGAAGACCTAAGAAAAAAAAAAACAACAACACACGCACACACATACTCGATTTCTCTTGGCTTACCTCCTTCAGGGGAAATGTTTTTGTGACATAAGATAAAATGTATGTTAAGCCGGGGGGGGGGGGGGGGGGGGGGGGGGGGGTAGACAGCGTGCTGGGGAAAGCAGACTGCGATTCATTCACTGAAATAGCCTCTCACAGCACTGTGTTCTCTCATGGATGACCTACACTAAACAGTTAGCCTACCGATTTTGCATATACACCATTTTTATTTCCGGTTCACGTTACCTACATATCCGACATACATCATAGCTCGGTCCTTGTTCTATATAACACGTTTCCTTTTCGACCAGTCAGATGGTGTTCTGCTAAGACAATGTGTTATAAATGTATTCAGTGAAAGGATTCGTTCTGTCCTCTGGCGAGAGTTGTCGTTTTTGAGTGGGTCGCCTATTTAAGTCACATTCATTTGAGGAAAATCACTTAGTGAGGCTGCGTAGTTTAAAAAGCCACAAAGGATACTACTTAGATCATTTCTATCGGCTTGAATTTTACTTTCAAAATTCAATTAAATTTATGATGAGGTAAGCTATTCCAGAAAGTTAAAAACAAACAAACAAACACGAGTTCTTCCACTGTTCTTCCACTGGGAGGCTAGAGTGAGCCGTCATGTCCATCTGTGGGTTTTGTGAAGTTATGAACGTGGAAGACTGATTTCATTTTTAGTAATGTACAGCATAATCCCAAAGCACACAGAGCAAAGCACAACTCTGGCCTGGCCTAGGACATCCTGTTCACTTTCCCCGAAATGATGAAAAACTAAACTCAACAGTCAATCCAATTTTTCAGATGGAATAATGTTTACATATGTCTGGAAAATACACTGACATCACGTTTCGTAAGAAAAACATCAATCACAAACAATAATGTTATGAAAATAACTTTTACAAAAGATCCACAGATATCACAAACCATGCACAATTAATAAAACTGTTTACCCATTTCTGTCAGTTGCATACAGTACATCTTTATACAACTCCTTTACCTCAGAGACAAGTCAACGACCCACTGATATCCCAAACCACTAACAATTAATACAACTTGTTTGAATTTCTGTTTTGCCAATTTCTGTCAGTTGCATTCAGCACATCTTTATAGAAGTCCTTCACCTCAGAGGGCAGTCATAAATAAAATCCACAGCTTTGTGTTTGTGTTTTCTTTGTACTTGCAAGGTCTTGCCCCTGGGGAGAAAACAGGTGGTATAAAATGATACAGACATGATCCAAAAGAGTCTTTTCAGTGCCCCCCCACCCCCTTTTCCAAAACCTGGTGGAGATGTTTCCCAAAGCCAAGGAAGAAGCCAAGGGCCAAGCAATAAATATTTCAACACAGGTCCAGAGTCTTCGGCTTTGACAGCGAGATATGCAGGTGTTGGCAGCCAACGCTACAAGACATGTAGGAGAGAGTGTGTGGAGTCCCGCCAGACGCATGCATACAGAGTGCCCCCACAGGGAAAACATTAAAGGAGAGAGAGATGAGAACCGTAGATGAGGAAAAAAGGGGAGAAAACCCTTCTAAAGATGGTGCATGCTCATTTAATAATGATGCGTTATGTAGAAAGCCGGAGATATAAGCTTTTACTGGGGTTATTAATCATTGATGATTACGAAAGCACGCTGCCTGGGCAGGAAAAAAGCGACATGCATTTCATCTGTAGCATAAATGTCACCTTATGCAGCGCTCGGTATTTGGGGGAATTGGGATTTTCTCTGAGGGGAGGGTGAAATCATTCATATTTTTTTTTTAAATATCAGCCTCTCTATAGATCTGAGGATCTGAGAGTTTTTTGGGTCTTTTTTCACACAAGACACATTGTGTCTGTAAGTGCTAAGACCAGTATTCATTCTATATTATAACCTTAATCTTTAAAAAAAAGAAAAAAAAAAGTCAGAAGACAGGCATAAATAGTGTGAGTGTGTGTGTGTGTGTGTGTGTGTGTGAGTGGGGGGGGGGGGCATTTGCCAGAGACATTTAGCGCTTATTTACAAAACCAGGTGCATTCATTTCTATTCAGAGAAAGGTTAAAAGGATTACTCACCATCACTGAGCAATAATGAAGGATAGCAAGGGCTTTGATTCACTTTTTTTTTTTCCTTTTTTTTTTCTTTTTTTAGCGAGCACCATTGACATTTTCCCTTAATTCGTCCGACTGGTCCCATTGATCTGCTCCCTCAGTACTTTCACAGAAACATTCATAACCGTGCTTCATTTAATTGGTTCTGAGGGTGAGCGTTGGAGCGCAAGGTCAACTGCCGCCTTAATTCTCACATGCAATTAAGAGTTGTGGTGAACTCATAACTCTGTGTCAACATCCTCAACCGATTGTCTTTTAAAAGGTGAACAAGGTGGAGATCGTTTATCACACACACAGCCGAACCGTTAGCCAACTCATGGGTTCATGAGAAGCATCTTTATCAACTGTATACAGTTCTCTGACGTACTGCTTTTATTTCTTTATTCATTTATTTATTCATTTTATTTTATTTGTCATGATATTTGTGTGGATGGAGTTTAAGGGCACTCGCGTAACGTAGCGATACGTGGTTAGGGATTACGTAAGCGCAGTGCTGTATCTAAGCCAGGTAGTCACAGATGCTACAGCTTCCACACTACCTAAACCCTCCCCGGATCTACAGCATGGACCATGTGGAGGTACTTCCAGTTCAATACCCTCTCGCTTCCCCTCCAATACCACCCCCCCCCCCTCCCCGGCCTCCCACAATGGCTCCTTCATAATTTCCCATGTTTTATTCCCCCTTTTGATAAATTAAATCAGGAAATACTGAGTCACCGAGGTGATGGATCACACTGCCAGAGGACAGGCTGTGACACTGCCCTGAAACAGGGCAAAGAAGGACACTGTGCACTGCCTAAGCATCACACAACATCTTTGATGTTTACCAACCTGCCACTGGGATACCGCTTAAGCTTTCATCATAAAAGGAGAGAGAGAGAGAAGGAGAGAGTCTGGAAAAATATGGACATGCAGTATATCTGAGGATGGATCGTGTTGCATGGGTTTTATCTGGGTTCGGACATGCAGTATATCTGAGGATGGATCGTGTTGCATGGGTTTTATCTGGGTTCGGACATGCAGTATATCTGAGGATGGATCGTGTTGCATGGGTTTTATCTGGGTTCCACATGGAAAAAGGAGTCCACTGAGACTCCTGAGTATTCTGTGACTCAGCTGAGCTCCTCTAACGTTCCCTGTCGTGTCCTCACTTTCAAACATTCCCTCTTTCCCTGGCCGCTCCTACATAACACCGTCTGACAAACCTCCGCAGCTGAACCCACCACTGTCACATGTCCGATACGCCAAGATCAAAGTCCGCGCTCCATCTTCTCGTGGATAACAGGCCTCGGCCAATGAACCAGAGCGTTTAAACAGCTTCCCGCTCACGCATGCATTCCGTGACCTCAGTGATGGGGGAAGGCAGGTGTTGTAGGCGAGACGCTGATCTTCAATGTATAGTCTGTATTTGTCTTGACAAACTCGCCTCTTGCCATACATCCTTCTGGAGGTAAAGTCGACACTCCTCTGTCTCGCAGCGTGATGGGAGCACTGAACCTCGAGAGAGGTGATATCCACACCTGCGCCTCAACACCGTCCCCCATACCTGTCACGAATTTGCCTCTCCTGATCTCTCTCTCTCTCTCTCTCTTGCTATCTATCTACAGGGGCAGTAGCTCTGCATTGATAAAGAGCTGTAATTGTCTGTCAGGGTGCCTTATGGTGTAGCGGCCTTATCCTTTCTTTCTCTCTCTCTCTGACTCTCTCTCTCTCATTACCATTCGTAGTCCTGCCAGTCCTGCCCTGTCTCAAGACAGGCTGCTTCATTAGCACAAAGCTGGCAGAGAGAAAGAGAGAAAGAGGGAGAGAGAGAGACAGAGAGAGAGAGAGAGAGAGAGAGAGAGAGAGAAAAGGAGGGAGAGAGAGTGAGAGAAAGAGGAAGAGAGAGAGAGAGAGGAAGCCCTTGTCCCCTTTTTCTCTGTCCCTCTCTCTCTCTCTCTCTCTCTCTCTCTCTCTCCCTCTTTCTCTCGCTCTCTCTCCCTCTTTCTCTCACTCTCTCTCCCTCCTTCTCTCTCTCTCTCTCTTTCCCTCCTCCTTCCTTGCCCTGTCGACTCTAATAGACTATTGATTTTCCATCCTCCATTGGATCACGCTCCACTTTTACCGTTCACTCATGATATTAGCTGTCCATTAACTCCCAGCTCCCGGCCCTAACAGCTTGTCAGCACGTTGCCAACAACCCCTCCACCTCCACCCTCCCCATTCCCACCTCCACCCTCCCCATTCCCACCTTCACCCTCCGTACTCCAATCAACTCATTAGGCCCGAGACTGAAACAGCACAAAACAACACAGCTACACATAGCAAGAGACGTCTTTGTGTTGATAACATTAAGGACGGATGGCAGAGAGGTGAGCACCGTGTATAACATAAAGAGACTTTAGTGCAAAAGAGAGATAAAAGGATTAGAGCCTGTTACAGTTCTTCTAGTCCCTTTAAACAAAAACTACTCTGCCATCTTGAAAGTTAAATGTGTGCCATTTGATTTTACCTTTGATGTTTTTGGGTTTTTTTTTTTTTTTTGACAAAGTCTAGAGGTAGACAAAATGCCAGCGCCACTTTTTTTTAGGGAAATGTGAAGATGTTATTCTGGTCGAGTAGAAACGTGGACAGTGTGTTGCTGTGAGGCTGATTTAAAAATGGTGAATATTTGTGAAGGCAAATGCAGTGGGGTTTTTTTTTTTTTTTTTTTGGTGAAGTGCTAACACAACAGGATAAAGGCCCTCCAGGCCTCTGTCTTCAATGTCACAAAAGAGCATGTTGCCTCTTCACAGCACTCATCATTGGCTGTCATTCCAACTCTCTCTCTCTCTCTCTCTCTCCCTCTCTCTCTCCCTCTCTCTCATGCTGTTCCCTAGGGAGACAACATACTGACAGTCAAGGCAAAATCCCTCCCCACACCTTCTACCTTACCTATGAGGTCAGCCTGTGTGCCTGTGTGTGTGTGTGTGTGAGAGAGAGAGAGAGAGAGAGAGAGAGAGAGAGAGAGAGAGAGAAAAAGAGAAAGAGCACAGTCCACTACATCTTTGCCCATGTCACGGCCTTCAGGGAGATGGATTCAAGAGCTAAGTTCTAGCTGAGCCAATGAAGTGCCAATGGACCTAGCTGATTGCTAATAGAGCTATAATGAAGAACAGGACCATCACTGCCCGCAATAACACTCCCTAGCACTCTGCAGAATTCACATCTGCCTCCGACAGCAGTCCACGATTCACAGAGTGCTTTTACACGCAATAAAAACACTGTTTTGGTTAGAAAAGAGGCTAGAAAATAGCGTTTGGAGATCCAGGTCCTTTTTTTTCTAACGAGGATAGAGACTGTTATTTTTATCTTTGCAGAGAGCACAAGAGAGAGAGCAAGCGAGAGAGAGAGAGAGAGAGAGAGAGAGAGAGAGAGAGAGAGGGAGAGAGAGGGAGAGAGAAAACAGCACAAGTGGTGCTTTTAGCAAAGACATCCCATGCCACCTCGCTGAACAAGATGAAACCGTCATGGCTGCAGTAGGTCTCTAATGCGATTTTGATAACAGCTCTGTGCAACACTTTCCACTCCAAAAACCTGCGCGTATGCCCTCCCGCCACCCGGGCCTGCGCAGATTAGATCAAATGGGTGCTTTTTTTCTAGAGAGACTTTGAATACAGGCACACGATGCCCACTTTGGGGCGTCCGCATCCTGAACTCCACATTGTAATGGTGCTTTATAAAGGATATCAGACTGTGAAAAGCACTCAGACTCCTTGGAAGTTTTTATAAGCCCATTTTATAAACACCACGCAATTTTCATCTCCTTTTTAAAATCGTTTGTTGTCTCTCCGTAATTGCTCAGATTTAATCGTAAAACAGATCGCATTTGCATATCTAATGATAAAGTTTAGAAACACGGACCGTGTTTGAAATGTCTATGGTATAATAACTCGGTGAGTACAGTGCTACATATTAATATGTGCAACCGTTACAAAATCTATAAGACCACGCAAGCGTGGGAGAAACCTGTGAAGATGGAGCTTTTTCAAGTGTGTTCTTTTTTTTTTTTTTTCCTTTTTTTTTTTTTTTTTTTTTGTTGTTGTCAGTCTCTTCTCAGATAATATCTCTGACCTTGTTCTGAACACACTGCGCCCCGCAGACCTGCGCGGCGCTGCCGGCTATCGATTTTTTCGAGACGGCCTCCAACCGTTGTCAGGGTCCAATCTGTCCCCCCAGCCGGAGCCCCCATAAAGAACGACCCTCGCGCTGCCGCTCCTCACAGTGTGGCTTAACCTTAATCTACCCACAGGCTGCTGAGGGAGACTGGGGAGGCCTTGAGACCACACAGAGCTCAGACAACCCGCTACACACTCACACTCAGGTGTCGTCTCATTTATATGGAAAAAAAAAAAGCCTAAATAAACAAATAAATGATGATGATAGATTATTAAATAAACAAAGGACGATAAAAGAGCATACACCCATGTACACAAGCGTTTAGTCGTCAGTAGTTACAAAGTAGCTACATAAGATACATCTCTCTGACTCCCCCGTAAAACACACTGAAACCACTATCGTAACCTAAACACAAACAAGTAAATAAAACAGATAAGTAACTAACCACAGCGTACTGTCGTGTGCTCAGTGCCAAACAGAGAATATGTAATGGAAGTCCGCGCTTCCAAGTGGACGTATGCCGACACACACTAGGAAAGGCTAGTGGTCAAGGCAGTGACACAAGCTGTTTCAATGCTAAGGTCATTATGAGGCCTCAGTTACTGCTGATATCCGCATTATACATTTATCCAATGAGTATTAGAGCCGTGAGTCAGTCCATCCTGAGATCGCATTCACACTGTTGGTAGCTCTCCATGTGGTTTGGCAAGCCCAGCTCTGGAAAACGCACGGGCCAGATTTCAGATGATACTCTGTCTATTGAGAGCTTGTTGTGAGAGTGATTACGATTGTTCATTCGTTTAATCACATTTGAGCATGAGAAACATGGAGAGACACTTTCTGGCACTGAGATGATGCGAGAATGCATGAGGAGTGGCCCCGGAGAAGAGCAGCAGCACTCCTCAGTATAGACAGGAAACTGTAACTGAACGTAAAAAGATTTGGCCTTAGGCCTGCTGCAAAAAAAAAAGAGCAAAATAAATAAATAAATAACTTAATGCCTATGACTCTAAAGAGAAGCTACAGGATCAAATAAAGGCCTGTTTGTTTATAAATCAAAAATAGTACACGCACGTGTTAAATAGAGCACGCACTCATTAAAGTTTCTAGCAGTAATGTATTTCACAGATTTACTAATTAAGCACAAAATCAGTGACAGTGTTTTTGCTGAACAGGTCTCAGTCGTCCCTGTTTTGTCTCGTGAAACCTGACTGTGTGATAAGCAGCACAGAAATCATGCGATTTCTGGATCCGTTGGCTCGTTGGCTGTTTTTTTTTTACGTGATCTCCTCCTCTGCTGTTCTGCAGCTTAGAGACCAGCGCTGTTCTGAACGAGCTATATCAATGCCTTCCTCCTGGCAGCCACCGAGAAGGAAGGAAAAAAAAAATGCCCAGGCCGTCAGAGAGAGAGACAGAATGACTTCATTTATAACGTGCCTGATTGGGCAGAGACAGGTAGGCCGCGTGTTCAAGTGACACCACAAGGAGACACTTCACAATCCGTGCGCTCGTCGAAGAGAGAGAGAGGAGAGAAGACGTGGTGCCGCTAAGGACCTCCTCTCTTATTTCTCCTCCTTCGTTTTACTCTGTTCAAATCTCACACAAGAGAACAGCTGCATCCTTATTCAAGAAAAATAAAAAGCAAAGCTGATTTTTGCAAACAAAAGACTGACTCTCCCTCTCTCTCTCTCTCTCTCTCTCTCTCTCTCTCTTTTTCTCTCTTCATTAATTATCTCTCTGTCTTGGGCGATGAAGGTATTCAGTCCTCTGAGTTCTCGAGTGATTGGAAGATAAACGACTAGCATTGCTGACCCGGCCTTGCCAGCCCACAGACTAGCACAGCGTGCTTCCTTCATTATACGGACGCGCTGGCTTTTTGCTGGCTAAAGCAGGAGGTAAAACATACAATTAAACTGTTCAATGCTCTTCACCACCAGTCAGCCAGACCAATTGAGCAAGAGCGTAGGAAGAGTCCTCTATACGGCACACTGCGGTTAAAGACTGATCTGGGATCAGCTCCCACACGGGGTTGGCAATTGTCGGCAGGGCTGTCATTTCTTCATCTAGATTGGTGAAAGGAGCCGATGATTTGCGAGATTGAAGCCCTACGCAGGAGGCTCCATCCCCGGCCAAGCCTAATCAGCACTGCTTCAGAGGGCCAGCACAGGGGGAGGGAAAGAGGGAAGCCACGGGAGGGAGAGACGTCCTGCTCGGCGCGAGCTCTTTCCCAGAACGGCCGACGATAAAGGGAGCACCTTGGAGACAGCTTCTAAAACAAAAGCACAATCTGGCCAAAGTCCACCCACGCCGCTGGAGCTCGTCCTCCAGGAGCTCCGGCCAAGACGTACGCTCACTGGGCAGAGGGGTGGGGCAGGTGGTCCGGCCGGGCTCGCCAAAGATTTCATCGCTGCCCCCCCCCCACCCCCCATCCGCATTCCTCTGCCCGTCACATTCCTCTGCTCTGAGAAACAGAAGGTGACTGAAGGGGTATGGAGAAATGATCCAGCTTGAAGGAACAGAGAGGACAAACCATAATAGGCAGGCCAACTGGCAATCTCCCGCTCGAAAATGCAATCAAAGGCAACAAAGTGGAGGCAAAAGTTCACCTTCCCACAAACCTTCTTACAGCAATGCATATGCTTGGCCGTGCTCAGTGAAATTTAACAAGCAGCAGGCTGGACACAATACAAAATGGCCACCACTTCACCGTCTGCTTTTCTTTTCCTGGGCAGATGCTGTGTGGATCTGGGTTACGCTTAAGCTACTCGTCCATATATATATACCACTCTTTGACACTGGCTCAGATAACTAGAAAAAAAAAAAAGAACTTAAACAGTATTATTTCATTCCCTAGTTGGACGCTGCAGGAACAGAATATTTTCTCTCTCGAAGTGCACTGCAAGAGAGCACAAAACAAAACCTCTTCACAAATTCAATACATGAGCAGTTCTGCTGCCAAATACACACACACACACACACACACACACACATATATATATATATATATATATATATATATATATATGTACACACACACACACATATATGTATGTATGTATGTGTCTGTGTGTGTGTGTGTGTGTGTGTGTATTTTATATATATATATATATATATATATATATATATATATATATATATATATATATATATATATATATATATACACATACATACATATATATAGTTTTGGCCATTATTGGGTGACCCCCCCTCAAGTAAAAACCCGCGTGCTTTCTTCTCACTGCACACTTGCTTATCTTTTAGTTAACAGGTTGGTTAGATATATACATTACTCCCACTCCATAGGCCTCAAGTGTTTTCTTCAAAGAGAAGTTAACCATCCAAACCCGAACCCTTACTGGCAAACAACTTCCAACATGGAGCGGAACGCCTCTTCACGCCAGCAAAGCCAGACCATCCTCTCCTCTCACAACGGTCATGTAAGAAAGCAGACATAAGCAGAAACACACAGAGACACGGACAGACAGGACAAACAAAGCCCACTGATGAAAAGCTTTGACTCACGTCAAAGGGAGGGGCTGCGTCTCGTCTTGTCACCTGCATGGTTAGTGCGTGTGAGAGAGAAAGGCATAATGGATGGCAAGGCAAACTAGCAACTTGTCATGTATCCTCCAGGTCCTCTCCTCCTCTCTCTCTCTCTCTCTCTCTCTCTCTCTCAGGACCTCTCCATCGTTCTCTCAGGCACCAAATGCAATTTATGGCAGGAATCAGAAAGTTTGCAGCTCAGCACTCCAGCTGGAGAGATGGGGTTATCACCTCTATCTCAACGCTAGTGGGGGACGCAATAAAATCATACCACGGCAACCGGGCCCTGGCAATGAGATTTCAGGACAGTTGTAAATGTTCAATAGGCTTTTTTTTTTTTTTCTCCAGACGCAAGGGCACTCTGGCATTTAACGCCACTTCCCTCTATTTCCAGCAAGTTTCATGAACGTATGTTGAGTGGGTCCCCTTCTCAGAGATGTACACCTTTTACTACATGGAACGAAAAAATCGGACCACATACAGAGAATTGCTCAGCAAATGGTCAGCAACACCATAAATTCCACAGTTTACTTATGTTTCTACCTGTCAAGGCCTTGTGATTTTCTTCATAGGTTTCAGTCTAGTGGGAAAATGTGCTTGTGTCTCAGAAGGGCATCAGCAGAGGATTAAGACTGTCTGAAAATGGCGTCAAACACCACAGATATGGCAAGTGAGTTAATCATTGCCAATATCACAGCTTTGACATCGATCAAATATCCTGTAATCATTAAACGCTCTCTGATCCAACAGGGACATTTATTTCTTAGGTGGCAGCAAAAAATAAAAATGAAAATGAAATAATAACCTAGATTAAAAGAATGAGCTATTCATGAAATTTAGAAGTAAAGGGGAAAACACACACACACACACACACACACACACACACAATTAGGTGATTAAGGATTAGGTGTTACTAGATTTTGCCTGTTTAATAAATTTGGTTGGTGCAGTAATTACCTTTAAAATCATAATCATCTTCAAGTGTACTCTTCTTGTTTTTTTGTGCGTGTGCAAATGTAGCTCAGTAATTACAGAAAGAGTGACTAAGAGAAATGGCTGTGAGACTCTGTCTTCAGTAAATCAACGTGCCAGCTGACTTTAATTAATAATCTGGAAATGACGGCCATGTCTGCAGCAGTTCTAATTCTGCCATTATTAAATTACACCTCTCATTTACACCCATGAATACAAGGTTCATCACCATAACAACTCAGCATGTCTTCTTTTACAGGTACACTGCCACTGCGTGATACTTCTCTGTCTGTCTGTCTGTCTGTCTGTCTCTCTCTCTCTCTCTCTCTCTCTCTCTGTCCCTCTCTCTCTCTCTCTCTCTCTCTCTCTCTCACACACTCCCTCTCTCTCTCTCACACACTCTCTCTCTCTCTCAGACACACACACACACACACACACACACACTCTCTCTCCCCTGGCAGGAAAACTTGGCCCAGCAGCTACAACTTACATTTCTTTCATTATAACCTATCATTGTTACTGATCTCAGATAAGTGTATTGTGTCCCCACTCTCTCTCTCTCTCTCTCTCTCTCTCTCTCTTATAATGGGCAAATGGGTATTTGGACCACTGTAACTGTTTGCGAGCCTGTACTTTGTTCCTTGGATGACCTAAAAGGTACAGTGTTCAAAGATCACAATCGAAATAAACAGTGCACTGTGCGTATCGAGCCATCTGTCACAGGCGGTGTGCCGGTCATCCACATCACCCTGCGGGAGCCAGCAGCTTAATCTCAATAAAAGGGACCCTATGCCGCTGTGCTCGGAGAGGGATGAATATGAAAATCCATTTGTGGGATATGATTTTTTTTTTTTTTTTTTGGATGGCCAGATTGCGACAAACTGTATCAATATCTCTCCCATCTCGGCTTAATGAATCATGGACAAAGTGCGTAGCGCTGCATCTTAGAAATACCAATGCATAAATAACATACACCATCTCCATTCACTGCACTGTGTGTCTACATAATACACGTGGCATAAAATGGATAGCGTTGTGGCGTAACAAGGTCCTGCCGTCATAAAAAGCTTTCAGACAAATGGCGTTCCATCCCCTCCAATAAATTATGGGATGCAAGGAGAAAGAATGCAAACCGCAGGTTGCTATATAAATTTAGTGTCGCGCGAGAGGGCCTGAACGTAGCAGAGAGAACCTCTCCCAGTCATCCTTCCTTCTGAATAATAAAAACGGCCCCTCATCTTCGGGGTCATGATTTTCCCATGATAACCTTCCTCTTACGGACGTGGACAAATGTGCCGGGGTGGCTAAGGCCTCTTAGCAAATGACTGTCTATTTAGGGTTACTGCATTCGGACGGCGCGGTGTAAACTTTTTTTTTTTTTTTTTGGCGAAAACCACAACACCTCTTTCTTCTGCTCTGTCTGTCACACACCTATCCTGCCATCCTGCCATCTGCAGGTAGAGGGAGCTCTCACTCCCTCCTTGCCTGGATGTGGACTGACGTCTCGCCGCCTAAAGGACGGCAGGCCAACTCCCTCGGGGCGGGGGTGGGGGGGGGGGGGGGGGGTTGTGTCCTAGCAGCTGGAGGTGCAGTTAATACCTGCCTGTGCTGGTTTGTTCGCCACTGCCCGCTGGACGAGAGGGAGAGGCGTGAAGACAGGAGAGCGCAGGCCAAGAACGGGATTCACACTCATTACATTACAAAAGAGGGATAAGCACGGAACGGTATCCACATGCTTACCTGCATCCAGCCGCTGATCTCGAATCAGAAACAACGTTACGCTCATAAAGGTGTGGAATCGTTAAGTGGGTCGGAAGAGGGTCGTAGCTGATCACGTGTTACGAACAGGGAAGGCGTGAAGCAGTTTCCTCTCCTGCTAGCAACACTAAATGTTGATTTTTTTTGTGTGTGTGTGTTACGTGAAGAAAAAGAAATATGAGAAAGAAAAAAAAAAAGTCTATTAGAGACCAAGACTATCACTAGTGGAACGTCTTTGAGGTCTCAAAATTTGAACTCTAAAAATTGCAGAGGAAGTTTCATTTTCATTAATACATTTAGCTTCAGACTGCCGACCTGTCCAGAGTGTTTCCCCGCCTTTCGCCCAATGAATGCTGGGATAGGCTCCAGCACCCCCCGCGACCCTAATTAGGATAAATCACTCAGATAGTGAGTGAGAATTAGTTTCAGACAAAAACAAGGATATTGCTAGCCATCCTTCTTTGACCTCAGCGTGTTTCTAATTGAGCCTCTAATCCAAAACTAAATAGAATTCAGTTGAGATGCAAGCAACATCTCAAAGTTGTACACTGAATCAGACAGACGACAGTACACTTATACACCACGTAACCTTGTTGTAAGTATATGATATAGTGCTATATATTATAACAATATATACACGTAACATATACAAACACCTCTAATCTAGCCAACTCTCACAGAAAGCAGATAAACAGCTAAGAGTGGAAGGTTAAATCCCCATGTGTGAGAGGCAGTGAAGGATCAGCCAAGCACAGCCAGCACCACCTCTTCAGGGCAAAACTTTTGCTCTCTGCCAAGGGTCGTGGCCAAGATTAAGACACCCAGAGATATTTGACCATCAGGTGCGGTCGAGGGGCGGTCTTTTAATCTCTCCATTCAGACTACCAGCAAAGCCCAGATCTGTAAGTTTATACAAACCAGAGCACTGGTCATTGTATTCACAGCAGAATTCATATTACTCTTCACAGCAGCAGTCGGAATAGGAGCAATGACCTTTGACACAGGGTGTGAATGCAGGATACAGTAAACAGGACGCAGGCAATCCTGCATCAACATTTAAGCACATCAGAAGATGTACAGGATTCAAGTTCGAAAAAGTTTCATTGTTGACTGTTATGTACATTCTTCAATCGATTAAGTTCTCAATCAATTCTTCAAAATGGTAAAGCTTTTAATTCTTCCATCGTAGTGATGACACCATTCACTGGCAATTCTGAAGATGAAACTGTCTTTGCAGCGTGTATTTAAAGTCTCTTTACAGTTCTTTAGGGAGCTGTTGAATAAAACCTCTCTCTCCGTCTCTGTTTTGACAGTGTGTTGTAAGAAGTTTACTCTGTGCCTACTCAGAATCAATCGCTGGCGAGTCAGGAAACCCAGCTGGATTAAGCCGAAGTCCAGGTCTTGGCCAATTGAACAAATGAAAGCCGGGCCAAAGGGTGAGACGCTTCGTGTGACAAGTCCAGCGCGCACACGCACACAATGAGCCCAAACGATCTCCTACGGCCTTCTGGGTGTTAAAAACAAAGAGAAGGACGCGGACAAAAGCTGCTCACGCCAGAAACAAAACAGCACTCCAAGTGTGTAGGCTGCTTCAGGCCAGGCCCCACAGGCTTTCTGTACCAACCCAGAGCTTCAGAAGAACAGCAACCAGACCAGAATAATCAAACAGCGAGCCTATTGTGAAGAGCACCGTTGAAACACTGCTTTACGAGCGCAGAAATGCTAAGCTGATACTTCCCAGAGGCTGTGGCCTCACAAAATCCTCCTTTTTTTTCTCTCTCTCTTTTTTAAACTTTTTTTTTTCCATAATGCTTTTAAATTTGGACGGGGTCACATTCCCATCTTAAAGTGTTTTTGTTTGGACAGTGGAACTTAGCTAAGTCTCACTTGACCGAAACAACAGCATTAAGTTGCTTTCGCTGGCGTCCTCTTGTTGGCTTTCGCTCGCCTCATAAACCACAAAGTGGATTATCTCTCTAAAGCTCTTTGTATTTGTATTTGTATTTGTATTTTTTTTTTGTATCTTCGTTGTTTCAGTGCATTCGTGTCTGAGCATTCTCAGTATATCAGGACAGTTAAAGTAAACAGTAGACAGAGCAGAGAGAGAGCAACATACACTACACGAAGAAATCAACCAGATCTCATCATGTGATGCAACATTCAGAAAACACCATGTAGGTCAGCAAATGTGTAAATAAGGAAGAAGGGAGGGGAGGGGAGAAAGAAAAAGAGAGAGAGAGAGAGAGAGAGAGAGAGAGAGAAAGAAAGAATGAGAGAAAGACCTCCATGGTTCTTAAACTGAATGCTCGACCTTTGTGTTGTGTCTACGGATGTAATCCACTAACTTTCTTGCCATATCCAAATGAAATGCAAAGAGAAAAAAAGCGCACACACACACACACACACACACACACACACACACACACACACACACAAACACACACAAATTGTATTCTTACTTCACAACCTTTGAAAATATGTAACCTTAAATGGGAAAGTTACAATATCTGCATATTATTTAAACATATACTTTTCATGCATAAACTTAAGCTCTCCTCTAGCCATTAAAAAATATATATATATTGACAGGGAAAGGGATTAAAAACAACAAACTGGGCCTGGAAACACACTGTTAACTCACACAGCCAGTTCTGCATTCAAACCTGGTTTCATTTGATTATCCCTTCACGCAAGATGAGACCTTGAGCAACCAAACTGAGCGATCAACAACTCAACAGGAGTATCACAAGAACAACACCCAGCTGCTATGGATAAAAAAAAAACATACAAACAAACGAAAAAAAAGTCAATAGTCTCACAACTCTTTTATCTGTTGTCTCATTTTGCTTATTGTGTGGTCTATTTTTCTTTTTCCTCTTCTTTTTCGTCTTTTTCGAACAATAAACATCGTTCCCTGTGAAATAGATAACTACTCTGTTGACCTCTGTTCTAGTTTGGAGTTCAGCCAGATTGGAACAAACTTTCTTTTGATGATGTAAATTTCTTTTTTCTTAGAGGTCTGAACGGCAAGTGAGTAGCTGGTGGCCCCTGTTTTTGGCACAGGTTTGTTAAACATTACACCGGGAAAAAAAAAACAAAAAACAAAAAACAAAAAAAAAAAAACAAAACCCCAAAACATTTCAATTGATTTAAAAAAAAAAAAAGAGAAAAAATACCCAAAGTTCAGTCTTTTCACAGTAGTCCGGATACCTTTTCACTGTCAATTATCCTGCTCTGTAAACTCATTGTAAACTCACTGTAAACATCACTCTAGTCAGCTGACGGTCCCTTCACTTCGGGAACCCGGCAGCCGCTCCTCCCGACCACGCCTCTTCTCCGCCATTGCTACGCGGTGGTGGAACGACCTCCCTCATACAGTTAGGACTGCGGAATCTCTTACCATCTTCCACAAGAAACTGAAAACCCACCTCTTCAGAACCCACCTGTCCCCCACTGCCTAACCTCCTTTCCTTACAAAAAAAAAAAAAACTTTTCTTGTATCTATGTTTGTCGAAGTATTCCAGGGGTTGCAATACGAAGGGGTATATTGACGCTCAGTCTTATTGTGATCTCTGCTTATGAGGTATTAGGAATCTGACTGATGCACTGATTGTAAGTCAGTTTGGCTAAAATCGTCTGCCAAATGCTAAATTGTAAATTGTAATTGTACATCACAACATTCAGTCAATGTACTGAATGTGTTGTGAATGTGAAGTAAAACCTCAACAATGTGCAAAGTCTCTCATCAGACTGAAGTAAATGTATACAGCAATAAGCCTCAACTTCACTTATTCTCACTGACATGTTTATTCTCATGCACATTTGTTCTCATGTTGAATTCAGACAACCAAAAGGAGAACATAGTGCTCTGGTTTCCAGTTTTAATACCCACAAATCCACTGGGGAGGAGTGTGGCATCTGTGTGTGTCGCTGAGTTCACAGACTCTTGTCACGGCTCTGTCTGATCCAGTCAACTGTGTGAAGATAGCTCTGGAGTTTGCCAAGGTACCTGAAAGAGCGTGAAAAACCTCCTCTCCAAAATCCGCATCAGATTTCAGTCAGACAATCTTGGCATTAGCTTAGCCAGCTATGAATTTTTTACTATTGGCAAATGAAAAGTGTCAGTATTCATGTCGGCCCGTGTTTCCTCAGTCACAAGACATTGCCAAGTGCCCCGCGCCAACACAGTAAAGTCTGGGAGTCACAAACACACGTGCCAACATGAGGGACAGGAGTCAAACAGAAGTGCAGACACATGCACGCTGTCACAGAGGTGTCTGTCAAAAAGTTTACATTTATCCAATTACAAAATGACCCTCATCAACATAATGCGTAAAAACCATGAAGTTCTAGAAAAAAAAGTTCTAGACTGACCAGAGACAGGTAATTTTTTTTTCTTTTTTTTGCCAGTTAAGCAGAACATGAACCCAATATTCTAGAACCCAGTATTTTAACAGGGGACTGACTAAAACCAGCAATTTTGCCCCAGTAAAAATCAGTATAAACATGTGTCTTGTCTGTGCTGACGTACAGTTGGCAGATCTGAACATTAGCCACAGCAGCAGAAAAAAAAAAAAAAATCTGGAGAGAGTTAAGGGATCTTTGATCTTCACATGTTTTATTTCTTTTGATGAGAATTTTTTTTTTTTGCACAGAACAAGCCAAAAAACTTGAAAGAACAAAGTGTTCTCTTTTTGTATTTTTAGTATAATTAAGATCACAAAGAGAAAAGCAAGAGAAACCACAGAATTTTGAAATTTAAGCATCAGCGTTAAGACCCCAACTGCATTTTGCAAACAGGTCTGTTTGACAACGCCAAAGAAAAAAGTCTACTTAGTCATTTCTTAGCACATGAAAAAATAAATTGTTGGAGAGAATTCGGAAATGTGAGATATAGTTATTCATGCCCCCACCCCACCCACCCAACCCACAAAAAAAAAACCCATTAATTTGATTTGTACTCGACACAACTTCCCATCAAAATCCAGTCACTTAAGTAAAATCATGCTGACAATATTAGCAGTTAAACAATTAACCGCATATGAATACGCTGACTAATTATTCATGAGTCATATCAAATGAATTCAAAAACCAGCGGACAAGTTTGACAGCCTGCAATAACCAAGCTCACGCGGCGATCTCCCGCCACAGGTTTTACTGTTAAATCTGCGACAAACCGTATGCGTTTCCTGTCCCGGCCCCGCTAACAAGGAGTTTACGGCAAGGCTCGTGTCGGACCACTTACTCAGCCGAGAGAAGATTTCCCTGGCCAACCGGTTAATTACACCTTCATTTTCAGAGTCGAGAGGGTGACTTCCGTTTCTGTACCACAGAAAAATTACATTATTCAACTAATTAATAACTTAATTAAACCTTCTCGCGCGTCAGGCGTGGCTGATTACATAATTATTGAAAGTAATTGCAGAGTTATTTAATGGCACCTTGAGATAGACTGGAGGTGAGGAGGAGGAGGAGGTACAGCTCTGTCCCTCCACTCTGTTCCCTTATTTCCCTCCTTTCTGTATGCACCTCTACCCATGTTTCTGAGGGAGAGAAAACGCTCTCTGTAAACAGGAGTCTTCTCACTTAAAGAGTGGCTCTAATCCTCACCAAACACACACACACACACACACACACACACACACACACACACACAATGGAATCTGTTGTCTAAAAGGGAATGAATATATGTGTGTACATGTGTAATCAGTGAAATGATGGGGTTGTCTATTTAAATATGCTTTTTTTTTTTCCTTTACAATGTATTATGCATCATTTCAAGCTCTTTCAAAACGTCCTCCGTGCACACAGTCAAATTCCTCACCCCACCTGCTCAGTCATTCTGACCGCAGATTAGAAAAAAAAAAAGATGACATGCTTGGCACTCAATCTATCGACAGAATGATTATACTCTGACAATGCTAATGAAATTAGTCTTCTAATTCTTTCTAGATTCAAACAAAAAAAAAAAAAAAAGAAAAAATCTGCCTCATGTCTTTCAATAGACTTTTTTTTTTTCTTGGGTTAATAGAATTTCCAGCAAATCCAGTCATTCAAAGGAGAAAGGCCTAGGAGAAAAAAAAGAGTGTGTGTGTGTGTGTGTGTGTGTGTGCATGAGGGGGGGGGGGTTCTCACATTGGTTATGGACATAATAAATGATGTGTACAGCCCTCTTTTGTTTTTTTGTGGTGAAGTGTGCCAGATTGTCCACGCTGTCTTACTGAAGCATTGCCGTCGTGAAGAGGATGACAGTGTGTGATTGGGAGATGGGGGCGGGTGGGGGGGGAGAGGGGGGGGGGGGGGGGGGAGGAGTGCAGCGGAACACTTTCAGAGACATTTAAAAGTAACTCAAGCATTAAAATCAGCATTTGTCTGGGTGCTGGGGGGTTGTGGCGGCTAATTCAAAATTAATCCTTTACAAATTTATATGGACTTTTCCGCACTCAGATGCCGTAGTGCTTTTATTTTTTTTTAGTCTTCATGAAAGCTCATTCAATTAGGTCTTTCTTTTTTTATTCTCATTCCAGTGCAATGTTGATGTCTATGCAGAAAATAAATGAGAACAAATTACTCTAGTGCGCTGGAATGTTCAAAGGTTGCACAAACGGACAAAGCTGTCCGGTCAAACGTAAAACCTCTCAGTAATGTTAGATCTCAGACACATACAAGCAAATAGAGATTCTCGTTTTGCCTCGTGAAACATCTGATATTTGAAGAATTCCAAAGCCCGTTGTGTCCACGGACCAGACAAGGGGAGAGATGGGTACAGCTCCTTTCCCAGACCTGGTACACTCCCATGTAAGAGTCTCTGTCCATCACAAAGAGAAAAAAGATCAAATCTGATCTAACTAATAAACAAAACGAACTCCTGCTGTCATTATGAAGTGCAGTGGAACTATATATAGTGGAGAATATGACCTATTGAAAATGACCAGCTCAGTTTGAGTTTTCAGTTGACATTTGAAATCCCATTACTCAAGGGCCAAACCATTCACCAGCCACCTATAAAAGGGTTATGTAGGAGCCTGGTTATGTGGATCTCTCTGACAGTGGGAAATTCTGTACAATGTGCCCAACTGAAAAATGGACTGAGCAGTGAGCCTAATTAGAAAGTTCTAGATGGATACATTCTTTGGGAGATCCAGTGGACTATTAAGACCAGCCACGGTTGTCATTCATGTGATAGAAAATCTCAGGGGCCCGAGGTAATGGCCACAATAAAACCAAATAACCCACAACTAAGTGACGTCTGAGGTGTTACCATGGTCACGGCATCACTGCTTTACTATGCCTGTGTCCTCGCCCTGTGTAAATGGCTGTGAAAACACTGATCACTTTGAACATGGAGTTTGACTGGCCTAAATGACACTTAAAGAAGACAAAGTCCATTCAAGATGTAAAGCGTTACCAGACTAGTCTTAATTTCTGTCTGGAAAATATGACAATTGTTGTCCATAGTAACTGAGCAGCCAAAAACACTGCATTTCCTCTTACATTCCAGGAGTTAGGACTTTATTTTATCATATTATCACGGATAATATGAACTCACAGAAAATCTCAGGGAATGGCGCAAAGTCAAAAACATATTCAACTACCAGCCTGAAAAACAAACAAATAAACAAAAAAAAACAAACAAACAAACAAAAAAAACTGACTTTAAGCTTTAATACATCAGTTGTCCTCGTATGTGTTGAGACTCTTTATGTTGAGTGTGTCTGTGGAAAATTCAGTGTGAGGTTTTGCCGGTGCATGGTCACAGTCATTCATCTGTGTATGGGCAAGGTACACAGGAGAGCTCTGCAGAAGTTTCCAGAATTGAACTGAAATATTGACATATGTGAAAATAACCCTTTCAAACAACACTTGGATGCAACTCTCAAAACAAATGATGTAAGTATGTCTGAACGAGCGGTTACACTTCTTTATTATCCCGCCCCCCATGCACACGCGCACACACACACACACACACACACACACACACACACATTAAAGAAAAAAAAAGTCTGTTGCTGGCTCTCCGAGTATATGTGATATTACGCCTGGCTAAGCTCTTGTCTCATCCATACACAGCAATAACATTTTCCTACTTGCCTCTTTTCAAAACTAAAGGGGAGAAAAAAGAGAAAACGGAACAAAAGAAAGCAATCCAGTGGGAGCAGTAATGATGGTTTCATTCCAACAAGTTCACCCATGCACCTTACCCACCTTTGATTACAAAATTTAAAAAAAAAAAAAAAAAAAAAAAAAGCTATTTCATCCCTGCATGTCAAATTAGCATCTTTTCCCTTCACGATGTTTTCTCTGTCTCTGATCTGAGATGGAATCACATGAGTGGGAAAACTTAAAAGAGAACTGTGCGCTGGCTGGACAATCATTCTTGTCATCCATGAAAATCATAAAATCCCAATTTTTCATAGCAAACATAACTATGTAAACAACTATTTGAGGATGAAAAGGAGCCTTGAATTACATTTTTATATGCAATAGAACCTGAGATTGCCGTGTGTATTTGAAAGAAAAAAAAAGTCTTGTACAAAAGGCTTTTTTTTCCCCTCCAAAGGCCAGTGAAACTGCCGCTAGAATACTTTTTGTGGAAAAAAATGTCACCTCTTATCTGTCCAGAGGGGATGTTTTGGGGGGAACTTGTGGGTAATTAGCATTGAGTTTATCCTCTGATTCATAGAGACAGGGTCAAAATACACAGAGCAAAAAAACAAAACAAAAAGAAAAACAAAAAACAAAAAATGGAATTGGCAAGGATAGGATCAGCTAATCAAAGGTGCCCTTAGGCTCTTAGGACAGGTTCTCTAAAACAGACAGGGGGTTCCTCCCTGTATTTTCAAACAGGAACGAGGGGATGGTTTTTCCAAACGCTGCAGTTACGTGGCGTGTTTCAGCCAAACAGCAAGTTTCCCTGGCCATGATAACCTCAGTCATAGAGATTCTCATTAAGTCCATGTCAAATCAATCTTTCACGCAAACAGTTTTTTTTTTTTTCTTTCTTTCTTTCTTCCTTTCTTTCTTTCTTACTTGGCCTCTGGTGTGGAAGGTTCACTCCATTCAGTGGGGAAAAAAATTTAAAAAACAAGATCCACGCTGTCCAATCCTGGGCGGAGATGAGGAGTTTTTCCCGCCCTCCTTCATGTCTTGTTTGCCTATTTATCAACATATTGTGCTCCGTTCACCCACTTACTCTCACTCTCAGCTGTGCAAACACCCTTGAGGAGGGCCCGTTTTTCCCCAGATAATGGTCGATACAGACGGCATTTCCTGGTGGACTGATATGTAGCGGAGGAGAAAAAGCGGGAAAGGGTAGTCTACGCCCTCTCACCATTCAGCCGTAACTGCAAACGTGAGGTCATTAATTAACTTGACACATGTAGAAAGCTATTAAGATCAAATTTCAACAGCGCAAAGGCAAATTTAACGTGTCTGAGAGACTTCAATCTAGGGCATAAAAAAAGAAAGAGAGAGAGAGAGAGAGAGAGAAAAAGGCAAAGATATGGGAGGGAAGGAGAAGAAACATCAGTGGAGGAGACGTTTCAGTAAACACATCCGTGGAAAGCTCTCAGCCTTTCGTCTGCTTTCTTTGGGAGAATCAGACACATGGTGTCAATGTCACTGAAGGATGTGCTGAAGTGTCCTCTGAGGTGCTTGAGCACAGACCAAGGTACAGAATAACCTATCGAAGCCCTCTCATCTCAACAGGACCCAGCAGTGCCATATCAACATCAGCTTTCATGGAGCTGAGCTACAGGGGAATGTCCTTCTGTGACGTGAGTGGGAGAGGAAGAGAGAGAGAGGAAGAGGGAGGGAGAGACAGAAAGAGAGATAGGGAGAGAGAGAGAGAGAGAGAGAGAGAGAGAGAGAGAGAGAGAGAGAGAGAGAAAGAGAGGGGGGAAAAATATGTAAACTTGTAACCTTAGAAACTGTTCCCTTGGAAACAAGGAGGGGAAATGGAACTGCAAGTTCTTTCGAGAGAATAGAGGCACAGCATAACGAAATTAAGTTTGATCATGCAGAGATTAAAATTTCTATGGCAGTTATGCAGACAAAACATTTGGAAAAACAATCACTGAATAAAAAGAAAAGGAAAAAAAAAGGGTGAATCTCAAAATACCCTAACAAAGTAGGAAATAATAAATGGCCCAGTGGTTTTTTAGCTGCTCATGTAATGTTATGTGAAAGATATGGGAGCATGGGTGTGCACTGTCAAACACACACACACACACACACAGTCTGAATCCCCCCTCCCTCTCTCTCTCTCTCTCTCTCTCACACACACACACATGCACATACACACACAGTCTGTCTCTCTCTCTCTCTCTCACATACACACATACACACACACAGTCTTTCTGTCTCTCACATGCACACATACACAGACACATACACACATAGCTGCACACACAAACCCTCCATTTCTCTCTCTCTCACATGTAAATAACAACACACTCAGGTAAACACACAGGTAAACAAACAAGCTAATATTGAGATACAGGTACATTTCAAACTGTCTCTGTTATGCTAGCCCTAATGTCACAGCAGTGTCAAGATAGGGACAGGTTCAGACACTGCCAATGATGACGCACCAAGCCAGACAAACTTAACACAACATATAATACAACATCTAATACATTATTATCCTCAGATGTTCAGTAGAACACAGCAGTACTGTTTCAACGTATGTGTCCCAGAACATCCAAATTCCTGTTTGAGACCGCAGAGGAAATAATCCCATCTCTGTAGCTGAATGATATCTCATGAAATTAAAGTTATATCTGGTGATGAACATGCAGTGGCTGATGGGTACTATATTTAGAGCGGCACGTGTCCACAGTGCGACCCCATTCTCTCCTGGCACAGCTCCAGACATCTGCCACTCTACTGCCTCTCTTCAACAAGGGGGGGGGGGGGGGCATGGTTAATCACCTGGCATGGTCTATTACACCTCGAGACAAACATCCTTACACCATACATTCTCACAAATATCTGTGTGTGTGTGTGTGTGTGTGTGAAACAGAGAGAGAGAGAGAGAGAGAGACAGTGAACCACATATTTTGCACAGTATGACTTATAATCACCTAACCAGGTATTTTAAGCCCCGTCACAAACTGCACAAAAGCATGCTGCTATGCACAATCTCACATGGGTCAGTGTGTGTGTATGTGTCTGTGTGTACCTGCGTCAGCATATTTATGCGTGTTTAAGGCATGTTCTTTCCACAACACTGTATTTAATCACCGGCTTTTTCAGCCTCATCACGCTCTTGTAATAGAGGACAAAATGAACCTGGACTGTGTAAACACACACTTTTACAACTCTCCCTGTACATCATCACACGTGTGTGTGTGTGTGTGTGTCACTACGCGCATTCATGATGTGGCTTAACCTCTCGGCCTCGGGCTGATTTAGTACCTCCCAGTTTTTTCCCTCCTCCTACCAATGGGTCCATAAGATCAAGTCAAGAACGTGCTAATATTTTGAAGCAGGCTAAAATATTTGGCATTCTCTTTAATTGCCTTTATTTGCTACAATAAATCAAATTGGAGGGCAAAAAATGCAAATGTGCATGAATAAGTTACTAGATAAACCCATTTCACAGTTTAACAGCTGGGAGTTGTTTCAGTAATTTCCATTTTAAATCTCAACGACACCAATACACATATTTGTACTCGGGATCTTGAAGAAGGATTAATCAAATTGCTCGCTACACAAACACGCTCTGCTAGTTTCCTCCGCCAGGAGACGGATTGGCATATTGCATGAAAGAAGTTCCACTA